>NW_026975421.1:900000-1161250 GCF_030014295.1 Loxodonta africana | reverse complement strand
CATAGAGAGATAGTATTCGGACCTGGCCAGGTGAAGCTTGCTGACATGCAGCAGCCTCTCCGGAGACTACTAATTCAGCGGAGAACATTCTATGCAAATACCCGGCTGAGTGCCATGGGCAGAAAACATTGACACATACCTGCCAGAGGTCTATCCTGGGTCTGAAGAGTCCACCCTGGTCTCCAGCCACTCATCATCTCAGCACACACTTTGCCTGCACACGTGGAATCCGCCTCTCTCCACGAATGCCTTCTCCTGCTAGGAAACACACGATGGCACTCAGCCAAAGGAGAGCACAGGCAAAGTCAACGGAAGCCTCCATTTTCAAGAGTTTGCCCTCTGCTGGGCCACAGCCTCCGCTGGCACAGTGCATGTGTGTCACTTCTCCGAAGACAAGGCCGCAATCCGGGCGTCCAGGGCCCCAGCAGTCCAGAGTCTGCGCATGGCGGCATATGGATCACCTCTTTGCCACGTACAGGAGGGAGGCCTGGGCCCTACACTGGCTCCGCTAGAGCTCCACGACCTCAGCTATTTTCCCTGACCTTTGGCCCGTGCCCTCGTGTGTGTGTCATCCCGAGTTACACTTCTTCTCCGACCACTCTGAATCGCCACCTGCGGATACATGAGCATGAAAATCAACATCTCTCACTGCCGGCAGTGTCACAGGTCACCAGGTGTCTAGGCTCAGGCTGACCTTGGCTGTCTTCTGCCCAGGCAAGGAGCCTAATCCTTCAAAGGCAACGAGGACATGTGGTCATTGGCCGACATTCATTCTTCATCCACACAGCGGTCTAGATGAGTCTAAAGAGGCCAGGTAGGCCAGGTGAAGGCTGAGTGCGGGGGGCCCTAAGGCTTCTTTCCCAATCACCATGGAGACAGCCACCGCAAAGGCTGGCCGGAACTTCTGACGGGGACGGGTCACAAACACCCAGCCCAATAGGAGAGGTCCAGCCTAAGCGGCCACTTCCGCAGTGCCCTCCATTTTACCCATGGACACACGACGGCCCCTTCTCTTTTGGGCCACAAAATCCAGGGCACCCAGGGAATCACCTCACAGTAGGCAGCCCCTGATGTGGACACGTTCGACACACTGGCCGGCAGGCAGTTTCCACCTTTCCACTTACGCTAGGATATCAGTAGGCAAGGCGCCCTTCCTCACATCTATGGCCCCTCTGTGTATGTGTTCATTCGGAGAAATCTCTTCCTTCTGCCCCTGAGACACATCACAAGTATGAGGGGCTGAGAGAGAGCCTAGACATGAAACGGGGAGGCTTCTGGCTGTAGTGCTTCCCCGTGGGTAGAGAAGAGCAGGTAGTCTCTCCTGGAAGGTCTTAGCTTCTGTTGACTGACATTGGACAATACAGTAGGGGCGGACTCTGGCCAGGTGGAGCTTGTGGGCAGATGCAACCCCTCCGGCGACGAATAATTCCGCTGCTGCTTTGTATGGTGAAAACCTCCCCGGCCAAGTGGGATGGGTAGAGACACTGACCCACACCCTCCAGGGGCCCTCTTCCTGAGACTAAAGATCCCAACATGGTCTCAACGTCGTCACCCTCTCAGCACACACCTTTCCTGCACACGTAATCCTGCCTTTCTCCGTCAGGGCCCTATCCTACCAGGAAAAAAAACAAGCCGCTCAAAAAGGCCGATGCCAGGGAAATCGAGGAAACACTGCCATTTTCCAAATTTTGGCTGTCTACATGTCCCCCGCCTCCGCTGCAAGGCCGCGTATGTGGCCGGGCTCCGAAGGCAAGGCCGAAATCCTGGCAGCCTGGGCCCCAGCAGTCCCATGGTTTATGGACGGGGGGACACGGATGACCTGTTCGCCACATACAGGAGAGATCCTTGGGCCCTTCACTGGCTCGCCATTCAGCTCCACGACGTCCACTACCGGCCCTGGCCTTTGCTTTGGCTGGTGCCCCACGGAACGTGTGCTCCGGAGCGATGTTTCTCCACCCATCACTATCATTCTGCCACCAGGGGATGTGTGAGTGTGGAGTCACCATTTGTCACTGGCAGCAGTGTCACAAGGCAGTAGACTTCCAGGTACCCGCTGACCTAGGCTGCCTTCTGCCCCAGGCAAGGTCCCAATCCTTTATCCCAGATGCTGACACCTGGGCACTGGCGGACATTCATTTGGAGCAACACACAGGTCTGAGTGAGGGTCAGCGGGCCCAGGTAGGTGAAGTCAAGGCCAGTGGGCGGGGCTGAGGCTCCTTTGCCATCACCATAGAGACAGTCCCCCCCACCGCAAGAGTGGGCGGAGCTTGTGATGGCCTGCTGACAAGACTTGAGCCAATGGCAGAGATCCGGCCCGCCAGGCAGGATGACACAGGGCCCTCCATTGTGACCTATGACACCTAGTGGCCACAGGATTTGAGCACACCCTGGGAAAGGCTACGCAGGCACAAGGGAGCCCCTGGTGCGGACTGCTTCAGGGCATTGGCACAGCAGGCCAGGTACCTCTTTCCCACTTTCCTCAGGATATCACTACGCAAGGCGTCCCCACTCAGCATCTCTTGCCTCTCTCTGTCTCTCTCTGCTTGTGTTCGTTCTCTGAAATCTCTTCCTTCTCCCCCTTGTCACTTCACACCTTGGAGTGCCTTACAGAGGGCCTAGAGACCAAAGAGCAAAGGGAGAAGCCCTCTTTCTCTACTCGTTGCCCATGGGCAGAGAAGATCTGCTAGTCTATCTGGATGGTCTAGAGAGTAGCCATTGATTGGGTAGCCACATCACGGCGGACCTGGCCAGGTGAAGCTTGCTGACATGCAGCAGCCTCTCCGGAGACTACTAATTCAGCGGAGAACATTCTATGCAAGTACCCGCTGAGTGCCATGGGCAGAAAACATTGACACATACCTGCCAGAGGTCTATCCTGGGTCTGAAGAGTCCACCCTGGTCTCCAGCCACTCATCATCTCAGCACACACTTTGCCTGCACACGTGGATCCGCCTCTCTCCACGAATGCCTTCTCCTGCTAGGAAACACACGATGGCACTCAGCCAAAGGAGAGCACAGGCAAAGTCAACTGAAGCCTCCATTTTCAAGAGTTTGCCCTCTGCTGGGCCACAGCCCTCCGCTGGCACAGTGCATGTGTGTCACTTCTCCGAAGACAAGGCCGCAATCCGGGCGTCCAGGGCCCCAGCAGTCCAGAGTCTGCGCATGGCGGCATATGGATCACCTCTTTGCCACGTACAGGAGGGAGGCCTGGGCCCTACACTGGCTCCGCTAGAGCTCCACGACCTCAGCTATTTTCCCTTGACCTTTGGCCCGTGCCCTCGTGTGTGTGTCATCCCGAGTTACACTTCTTCTCCGACCACTCTGAATCCGCCACCTGCGGATACATGAGCATGAAAATCAACATCTCTCACTGCCTGCAGTGTCACAGGTCACCAGGTGTCTAGGCTCAGGCTGACCTTGGCTGTCTTCTGCCCAGGCAAGGAGCCTAATCCTTCAAAGGCACGAGGACATGTGGTCATTGGCCGACATTCATTCTTTCATCCACACAGCGGTCTAGATGAGGCTAAAGAGGCCAGGTAGGCCAGGTGAAGGCTGAGTGCGGGGCCTAAGGCTTCTTTCCCAATCAACATGGAGACAGCCACCGCAAGCTGGCCGGAACTTCTGACGGGGACGGGTCACAAACACCCAGCCAATAGGAGAGGTCCAGCCTAAGCGGCCACTTCCGCAGTGCCCTCCATTTTACCCATGGACACACGACGGCCCCTTCTCTTTTGGGCCACAAAATCCAGGGCACCCAGGGAATCACCTCACAGTAGGCAGCCCCTGATGTGGACAGCGTTCCACACACTGGGCCGGCAGGCAGTTTCCACTTTTCCACTTACGCTAGGATATCAGTAGGCAAGGCGCCCTTCCTCAGCATCTATGGCCCCTCTGTGTATGTGTTCATTCGGAGAAATCTCTTCCTTCTGCCCCTGAGACACATCACAAGTATGAGGGGCCTGAGAGAGAGCCTAGACATGAAACGGGGGAGGCTCTGGCTGTAGTGCTTCCCCGTGGGTAGAGAAGAGCAGGTAGTCTCTCTGGAAGGGCTTAGCTTCTGTTGACTGACATGGACAATACAGTAGGGGCGGACTCTGGCCAGGTGGAGCTTGTGGGCAGATGCAACCCCTCCGGCGACGAATAATTCCGCTGCTGCTTTGTATGGTGAAAACCTCCCCCGGCCAAGTGGGATGGGTAGAGAACACTGACCCACACCCTCCAGGGGCCTCTCCTGAGACTAAAGATCCCAACATGGTCTCAACGTCGTCACCCTCTCAGCACACACCTTTCCTGCACACGTAATCCTGCCTTTCTCCGTCAGGGCCCTATCCTACCAGGAAAAAAACAAGCCGCTCAAAAAGGCCGATGCCAGGGAAATCGAGGAAACACTGCCATTTTCCAAATTTTGGCTGTCTACATGTCCCCGCCTCCGCTGCAAGGCCGCGTATGTGGCCGGGCTCCGAAGGCAAGGCCGAAATCCTGGCAGCCTGGGCCCCAGCAGTCCCATGGTTTATGGACGGGGGGACACGGATGACCTGTTCGCCACATACAGGAGGGATCCTTGGGCCCTTCACTGGCTCGCCATTCAGCTCCACGACGTCCACTACCGGCCCTGGCCTTTGCTTTGGCTGGTGCCCCACGGAACGTGTGCTCCGGAGCGATGTTTCTCCACCCATCACTATCATTCTGCCACCAGGGGATGTGTGAGTGTGGGAGTCACCATTTGTCACTGGCAGCAGTGTCACAAGGCAGTAGACTTACAGGTACCCGCTGACCTAGGCTGCCTTCTGCCCCAGGCAAGGTCCCCAATCCTTTATCCCAGATGCTGACACCCGGGCACTGGTGGACATTCATTTGGAGCAACACACAGGTCTGAGTGAGGGTCAGCGGGCCAGGTAGGTGAAGTCAAGGCCAGGTGGGCGGGGCTGAGGCTCCTTTGCCATCACCATAGAGACAGTCCCCCCACCGCAAGAGTGGGCGGAGCTTGTGATGGGCCTGCTGACAAGACTTGAGCCAATGGCAGAGATCCGGCCCGCCAGGCAGATGACACAGGGCCCTCCATTGTGACCTATGACACCTAGTGGCCACAGGATTTGAGCACACCCTGGGAAAGGCTACGCAGGCACAAGGGAGCCCCTGGTGCGGACTGCTTCAGGGCATTGGCACAGCAGGCCAGGTACCTCTTTCCCACTTTCCTCAGGATATCACTACGCAAGGCATCCCCACTCAGCATCTCTTGCCTCTCTCTGTCTCTCTCTGGATGTGTTCGTTCTCTGAAATCTCTTCCTTCTCCCCCTTGTCACTTCACACCTTGGAGTGCCTGACAGAGGGCCTAGCGACCAAAGAGCAAAGGGGGAAGGCCTCTGGCTCTACTGGTTGCCCATGGGTAGAGAAGATCTGCTAGTCTATCTGGAAGGTCTAGAGAGTAGCCATTGATTGGGGAGCCACATCACGGGCGGACCTGGCCAGGTGAAGCTTGCTGACATGCAGCAGCCTCTCCGGAGACTACTAATTCCGCAGAGAACATTCTATGCAAATACCCGGCTGAGTGCCATGGGCAGAAAACATTGACGCATACCTGCCAGAGGTCTATCATAGGTCTGAAGAGTCCAGCCTGGTCTCCAGCCACTCATCATCTCAGCACACACTTTGCCTGCACACATGGAATCCGCCTCTCTCCACGAATGCCTTCTCCTGCTAGGAAACACACGATGGCACTCAGCCAAAGGAGAGCACAGGCAAAGTCAACGGAAGCCTCCATTTTCAAGAGTTTGCCCTCTGCTGGGCCACAGCCTCCGCTGGCACAGTGCATGTGTGTCACTTCTCCGAAGACAAGGCCGCAATCCGGGCGTCCAGGGCCCCAGCAGTCCAGAGTCTGCGCATGGCGGCATATGGATCACCTCTTTGCCACGTACAGGAGGGAGGCCTGGGCCCTACACTGGCTCTGCTAGAGCTCCACGACCTCAGCTATTTTCCCTGACCTTTGGCCCGTGCCCTCGTGTGTGTGTCATCCCGAGTTACACTTCTTCTCCGACCACTCTGAATCCGCCACCTGCGGATACATGAGCATGAAAATCAACATCTCTCACTGCCTGCAGTGTCACAGGTCACCAGGTGTCTAGGCTCAGGCTGACCTTGGCTGTCTTCTGCCCAGGCAAGGAGCCTAATCCTTCAAAGGCAACGAGGACATGTGGTCATTGGCCGACATTCATTCTTTCATCCACACAGCGGTCTAGATGAGGCTAAAGAGGCCAGGTAGGCCAGGTGAAGGCTGAGTGCGGGGCCTAAGGCTTCTTTCCCAATCACCATGGAGACAGCCACCGCAAGGCTGGCCGGAACTTCTGACGGGGACGGGTCACAAACACCCAGCCAATAGGAGAGGTCCAGCCTAAGCGGCCACATCCGCAGTGCCCTCCATTTTACCCATGGACACACGACGGCCCCTTCTCTTTTGGGCCACAAAATCCAGGGCACCCAGGGAATCACCTCACAGTAGGCAGCCCCTGATGTGGACACGTTCGACACACTGGGCCGGCAGGCAGGTTCCACTTTTCCACTTACGCTAGGATATCAGTAGGCAAGGCGCCCTTCCTCAGCATCTATGGCCCCTCTGTGTATGTGTTCATTCGGAGAAATCTCTTCCTTCTGCCCCTGAGACACATCACAAGTATGAGGGGCCTGAGAGAGAGCCTAGACATGAAACGGGGGAGGCTTCTGGCTGTAGTGCTTCCCCGTGGGTAGAGAAGAGCAGGTAGTCTCTCTGGAAGGTCTTAGCTTCTGTTGACTGACATGGACAATACAGTAGGGGCGGACTCTGGCCAGGTGGAGCTTGTGGGCAGATGCAACCCCTCCGGCGACGAATAATTCCGCTGCTGCTTTGTATGGTGAAAACCTCCCCCCGCCAAGTGGGATGGGTAGAGAACACTGACCCACACCCTCCAGGGGCCTCTCCTGAGACTAAAGATCCCAACATGGTCTCAACGTCGTCACCCTCTCAGCACACACCTATCCTGCACACGTAATCCTGCCTTTCTCCGGCAGGGCCCTATCCTACCAGGAAAAAAAGCAAGCCGCTCAAAAAGGCCGATGCCAGGGAAATCGAGGAAACACTGCCATTTTCCAAATTTTGGCTGTCTACATGTCCCCGCCTCCGCTGCAAGGCCGCGTATGTGGCCGGACTCCGAAGGCAAGGCCGAAATCCTGGCAGCCTGGGCCCCAGCAGTCCCATGGTTTATGGACGGGGGGACACGGATGACCTGTTCGCCACATACAGGAGGGATCCTTGGGCCCTTCACTGGCTCACCATTCAGCTCCACGACGTCCACTACCGGCCCTGGCCTTTGCTTTGGCTGGTGCCCCACGGAACGTGTGCTCCGGAGCGATGTTTCTCCACCCATCACTATCATTCTGCCACCAGGGGATGTGTGAGCGTGGGAGTCACCATTTGTCACTGGCAGCAGTGTCACAAGGCAGTAGACTTCCAGGTACCCGCTGACCTAGGCTGCCTTCTGCCCCAGGCAAGGTCCCCAATCCTTTATCCCAGATGCTGACACCCGGGCACTGGCGGACATTCATTTGGAGCAACACACAGGTCTGAGTGAGGGTCAGCGGGCCAGGTAGGTGAAGTCAAGGCCAGGTGGGCGGGGCTGAGGCTCCTTTGCCATCACCATAGAGACAGTCCCCCCACCGCAAGAGTGGGCGGAGCTTGTGATGGGCCTGCTGACAAGACTTGAGCCAATGGCAGAGATCCGGCCCGCCAGGCAGATGACACAGGGCCCTCCATTGTGACCTATGACACCTAGTGGCCACAGGATTTGAGCACACCCTGGGAAAGGCTACGCAGGCACAAGGGAGCCCCTGGTGCGGACTGCTTCAGGGCATTGGCACAGCAGGCCAGGTACCTCTTTCCCACTTTCCTCAGGATATCACTACGCAAGGCGTCCCCACTCAGCATCTCTTGCCTCTCTCTGTCTCTCTCTGCTTGTGTTCGTTCTCTGAAATCTCTTCCTTCTCCCCCTTGTCACTTCACACCTTGGAGTGCCTGACAGAGGGCCTAGAGACCAAAGAGCAAAGGGGGAAGCCCTCTGGCTCTACTGGTTGCCCATGGGTAGAGAAGATCTGCTAGTCTATCTGGAAGGTCTAGAGAGTAGCCATTGATTGGGTAGCCACATCACGGGCGGACCTGGCCAGGTGAAGCTTGCTGACATGCAGCAGCCTCTCCGGAGACTACTAATTCAGCGGAGAACATTCTATGCAAATACCCGGCTGAGTGCCATGGGCAGAAAACATTGACACATACCTGCCAGAGGTCTATCCTGGGTCTGAAGAGTCCACCCTGGTCTCCAGCCACTCATCATCTCAGCACACACTTTGCCTGCACACGTGGAATCCGCCTCTCTCCACGAATGCCTTCTCCTGCTAGGAAACACACGATGGCACTCAGCCAAAGGAGAGCACAGGCAAAGTCAACTGAAGCCTCCATTTTCAAGAGTTTGCCCTCTGCTGGGCCACAGCCTCCGCTGGCACAGTGCATGTGTGTCACTTCTCCGAAGACAAGGCCGCAATCCGGGCGTCCAGGGCCCCAGCAGTCCAGAGTCTGCGCATGGCGGCATATGGATCACCTCTTTGCCACGTACAGGAGGGAGGCCTGGGCCCTACACTGGCTCCGCTAGAGCTCCACGACCTCAGCTATTTTCCCTGACCTTTGGCCCGTGCCCTCGTGTGTGTGTCATCCCGAGTTACACTTCTTCTCCGACCACTCTGAATCCGCCACCTGCGGATACATTAGCATGAAAATCAACATCTCTCACTGCCTGCAGTGTCACAGGTCACCAGGTGTCTAGGCTCAGGCTGACCTTGGCTGTCTTCTGCCCAGGCAAGGAGCCTAATCCTTCAAAGGCAACGAGGACATGTGGTCATTGGCCGACATTCATTCTTTCATCCACACAGCGGTCTAGATGAGGCTAAAGAGGCCAGGTAGGCCAGGTGAAGGCTGAGTGCGGGGCCTAAGGCTTCTTTCCCAATCACCATGGAGACAGCCACCGCAAGGCTGGCCGGAACTTCTGACGGGGACGGGTCACAAACACCCAGCCAATAGGAGAGGTCCAGCCTAAGCGGCCACTTCCGCAGTGCCCTCCATTTTACCCATGGACACACGACGGCCCCTTCTCTTTTGGGCCACAAAATCCAGGGCACCCAGGGAATCACCTCACAGTAGGCAGCCCCTGATGTGGACACGTTCCACACACTGGGCCGGCAGGCAGTTTCCACCTTTCCACTTACGCTAGGATATCAGTAGGCAAGGCGCCCTTCCTCAGCATCTATGGCCCCTCTGTGTATGTGTTCATTCGGAGAAATCTCTTCCTTCTGCCCCTGAGACACATCACAAGTATGAGGGGCCTGAGAGAGAGCCTAGACATGAAACGGGGGAGGCTTCTGGCTGTAGTGCTTCCCCGTGGGTAGAGAAGAGCAGGTAGTCTCTCTGGAAGGTCTTAGCTTCTGTTGACTGACATGGACAATACAGTAGGGGCGGACTCTGGCCAGGTGGAGCTTGTGGGCAGATGCAACCCCTCCGGCGACGAATAATTCCGCTGCTGCTTTGTATGGTGAAAACCTCCCCCGGCCAAGTGGGATGGGTAGAGAACACTGACCCACACCCTCCAGGGGCCTCTCCTGAGACTAAAGATCCCAACATGGTCTCAACGTCGTCACCCTCTCAGCACACACCTTTCCTGCACACGTAATCCTGCCTTTCTCCGTCAGGGCCCTATCCTACCAGGAAAAAAACAAGCCGCTCAAAAAGGCCGATGCCAGGGAAATCGAGGAAACACTGCCATTTTCCAAATTTTGGCTGTCTACATGTCCCCGCCTCCGCTGCAAGGCCGCGTATGTGGCCGGGCTCCGAAGGCAAGGCCGAAATCCTGGCAGCCTGGGCCCCAGCAGTCCCATGGTTTATGGACGGGGGGACACGGATGACCTGTTCGCCACATACAGGAGAGATCCTTGGGCCCTTCACTGGCTCGCCATTCAGCTCCACGACGTCCACTACCGGCCCTGGCCTTTGCTTTGGCTGGTGCCCCACGGAACGTGTGCTCCGGAGCGATGTTTCTCCACCCATCACTATCATTCTGCCACCAGGGGATGTGTGAGTGTGGGAGTCACCATTTGTCACTGGCAGCAGTGTCACAAGGCAGTAGACTTCCAGGTACCCGCTGACCTAGGCTGCCTTCTGCCCCAGGCAAGGTCCCCAATCCTTTATCCCAGATGCTGACACCTGGGCACTGGCGGACATTCATTTGGAGCAACACACAGGTCTGAGTGAGGGTCAGCGGGCCAGGTAGGTGAAGTCAAGGCCAGGTGGGCGGGGCTGAGGCTCCTTTGCCATCACCATAGAGACAGTCCCCCCACCGCAAGAGTGGGCGGAGCTTGTGATGGGCCTGCTGACAAGACTTGAGCCAATGGCAGAGATCCGGCCCGCCAGGCAGATGACACAGGGCCCTCCATTGTGACCTATGACACCTAGTGGCCACAGGATTTGAGCACACCCTGGGAAAGGCTACGCAGGCACAAGGGAGCCCCTGGTGCGGACTGCTTCAGGGCATTGGCACAGCAGGCCAGGTACCTCTTTCCCACTTTCCTCAGGATATCACTACGCAAGGCGTCCCCACTCAGCATCTCTTGCCTCTCTCTGTCTCTCTCTGCTTGTGTTCGTTCTCTGAAATCTCTTCCTTCTCCCCCTTGTCACTTCACACCTTGGAGTGCCTTACAGAGGGCCTAGAGACCAAAGAGCAAAGGGAGAAGCCCTCTTTCTCTACTCGTTGCCCATGGGTAGAGAAGATCTGCTAGTCTATCTGGAAGGTCTAGAGAGTAGCCATTGATTGGGGAGCCACATCACGGGCGGACCTGGCCAGGTGAAGCTTGCTGACATGCAGCAGCCTCTCCGGAGACTACTAATTCCGCGGAGAACATTCTATGCAAATACCCGGCTGAGTGCCATGGGCAGAAAACATTGACACATACCTGCCAGAGGTCTATCCTGGGTCTGAAGAGTCCACCCTGGTCTCCAGCCACTCATCATCTCAGCACACACTTTGCCTGCACACGTGGAATCCGCCTCTCTCCACGAATGCCTTCTCCTGCTAGGAAACACACGATGGCACTCAGCCAAAGGAGAGCACAGGCAAAGTCAACTGAAGCCTCCATTTTCAAGAGTTTGCCCTCTGCTGGGCCACAGCCTCCGCTGGCACAGTGCATGTGTGTCACTTCTCCGAAGACAAGGCCGCAATCCGGGCGTCCAGGGCCCCAGCAGTCCAGAGTCTGCGCATGGCGGCATATGGATCACCTCTTTGCCACGTACAGGAGGGAGGCCTGGGCCCTACACTGGCTCCGCTAGAGCTCCACGACCTCAGCTATTTTCCCTGACCTTTGGCCCGTGCCCTCGTGTGTGTGTCATCCCGAGTTACACTTCTTCTCCGACCACTCTGAATCCGCCACCTGCGGATACATGAGCATGAAAATCAACATCTCTCACTGCCTGCAGTGTCACAGGTCACCAGGTGTCTAGGCTCAGGCTGACCTTGGCTGTCTTCTGCCCAGGCAAGGAGCCTAATCCTTCAAAGGCAACGAGGACATGTGGTCATTGGCCGACATTCATTCTTTCATCCACACAGCGGTCTAGATGAGGCTAAAGAGGCCAGGTAGGCCAGGTGAAGGCTGAGTGCGGGGCCTAAGGCTTCTTTCCCAATCACCATGGAGACAGCCACCGCAAGGCTGGCCGGAACTTCTGACGGGGACGGGTCACAAACACCCAGCCAATAGGAGAGGTCCAGCCTAAGCGGCCACTTCCGCAGTGCCCTCCATTTTACCCATGGACACACGACGGCCCCTTCTCTTTTGGGCCACAAAATCCAGGGCACCCAGGGAATCACCTCACAGTAGGCAGCCCCTGATGTGGACACGTTCCACACACTGGGCCGGCAGGCAGTTTCCACTTTTCCACTTACGCTAGGATATCAGTAGGCAAGGCGCCCTTCCTCAGCATCTATGGCCCCTCTGTGTATGTGTTCATTCGGAGAAATCTCTTCCTTCTGCCCCTGAGACACATCACAAGTATGAGGGGCCTGAGAGAGAGCCTAGACATGAAACGGGGGAGGCTTCTGGCTGTAGTGCTTCCCCGTGGGTAGAGAAGAGCAGGTAGTCTCTCTGGAAGGTCTTAGCTTCTGTTGACTGACATGGACAATACAGTAGGGGCGGACTCTGGCCAGGTGGAGCTTGTGGGCAGATGCAACCCCTCCGGCGACGAATAATTCCGCTGCTGCTTTGTATGGTGAAAACCTCTCCCGGCCAAGTGGGATGGGTAGAGAACACTGACCCACACCCTCCAGGGGCCTCTCCTGAGACTAAAGATCCCAACATGGTCTCAACGTCGTCACCCTCTCAGCACACACCTTTCCTGCACACGTAATCCTGCCTTTCTCCGTCAGGGCCCTATCCTACCAGGAAAAAAACAAGCCGCTCAAAAAGGCCGATGCCAGGGAAATCGAGGAAACACTGCCATTTTCCAAATTTTGGCTGTCTACATGTCCCCGCCTCCGCTGCAAGGCCGCGTATGTGGCCGGGCTCCGAAGGCAAGGCCGAAATCCTGGCAGCCTGGGCCCCAGCAGTCCCATGGTTTATGGACGGGGGGACACGGATGACCTGTTCGCCACATACAGGAGGGATCCTTGGGCCCTTCACTGGCTCGCCATTCAGCTCCACGACGTCCACTACCGGCCCTGGCCTTTGCTTTGGCTGGTGCCCCACGGAACGTGTGCTCCGGAGCGATGTTTCTCCACCCATCACTATCATTCTGCCACCAGGGGATGTGGGAGTCACCATTTGTCACTGGCAGCAGTGTCACAAGGCAGTAGACTTCCAGGTACCCGCTGACCTAGGCTGCCTTCTGCCCCAGGCAAGGTCCCCAATCCTTTATCCCAGATGCTGACACCCGGGCACTGGCGGACATTCATTTGGAGCAACACACAGGTCTGAGTGAGGGTCAGCGGGCCAGGTAGGTGAAGTCAAGGCCAGGTGGGCGGGGCTGAGGCTCCTTTGCCATCACCATAGAGACAGTCCCCCCACCGCAAGAGTGGGCGGACTTTGTGATGGGCCTGCTGACAAGACTTGAGCCAATGGCAGAGATCCGGCCCACCAGGCAGATGACACAGGGCCCTCCATTGTGACCTATGACACCTAGTGGCCACAGGATTTGAGCACACCCTGGGAAAGGCTACGCAGGCACAAGGGAGCCCCTGGTGCGGACTGCTTCAGGGCATTGGCACAGCAGGCCAGGTACCTCTTTCCCACTTTCCTCAGGATATCACTACGCAAGGCGTCCCCACTCAGCATCTCTTGCCTCTCTCTGTCTCTCTCTGCTTGTGTACGTTCTCTGAAATCTCTTCCTTCTCCCCCTTGTCACTTCACACCTTGGAGTGCCTGACAGAGGGCCTAGAGACCAAAGAGCAAAGGGGGAAGGCCTCTGGCTCTACTGGTTGCCCATGGGTAGAGAAGACCTGCTAGTCTATCTGGAAGGTCTAGAGAGTAGCCATTGATTGGGTAGCCACATCACGGGCGGACCTGGCCAGGTGAAGCTTGCTGACATGCAGCAGCCTCTCCGGAGACTACTAATTCCGCGGAGAACATTCTATGCAAATACCCGGCTGAGTGCCATGGGCAGAAAACATTGACACATACCTGCCAGAGGTCTATCCTGGGTCTGAAGAGTCCACCCTGGTCTCCAGCCACTCATCATCTCAGCACACACTTTGCCTGCACACGTGGAATCCGCCTCTCTCCACGAATGCCTTCTCCTGCTAGGAAACACACGATGGCACTCAGCCAAAGGAGAGCACAGGCAAAGTCAACGGAAGCCTCCATTTTCAAGAGTTTGCCCTCTGCTGGGCCACAGCCTCCGCTGGCACAGTGCATGTGTGTCACTTCTCCGAAGACAAGGCCGCAATCCGGGTGTCCAGGGCCCCAGCAGTCCAGAGTCTGCGCATGGCGGCATATGGATCACCTCTTTGCCACGTACAGGAGGGAGGCCTGGGCCCTACACTGGCTCCGCTAGAGCTCCACGACCTCAGCTATTTTCCCTGACCTTTGGCCCGTGCCCTCGTGTGTGTGTCATCCCGAGTTACACTTCTTCTCCGACCACTCTGAATCCGCCACCTGCGGATACATGAGCATGAAAATCAACATCTCTCACTGCCTGCAGTGTCACAGGTCACCAGGTGTCTAGGCTCAGGCTGACCTTGGCTGTCTTCTGCCCAGGCAAGGAGCCTAATCCTTCAAAGGCAACGAGGACATGTGGTCATTGGCCGACATTCATTCTTTCATCCACACAGCGGTCTAGATGAGGCTAAAGAGGCCAGGTAGGCCAGGTGAAGGCTGAGTGCGGGGCCTAAGGCTTCTTTCCCAATCACCATGGAGACAGCCACCGCAAGGCTGGCCGGAACTTCTGACGGGGACGGGTCACAAACACCCAGCCAATAGGAGAGGTCCAGCCTAAGCGGCCACTTCCGCAGTGCCCTCCATTTTACCCATGGACACACGACGGCCCCTTCTCTTTTGGGCCACAAAATCCAGGGCACCCAGGGAATCACCTCACAGTAGGCAGCCCCTGATGTGGACACGTTCCACACACTGGGCCGGCAGGCAGGTTCCACTTTTCCACTTACGCTAGGATATCAGTAGGCAAGGCGCCCTTCCTCAGCATCTATGGCCCCTCTGTGTATGTGTTCATTCGGAGAAATCTCTTCCTTCTGCCCCTGAGACACATCACAAGTATGAGGGGCCTGAGAGAGAGCCTAGACATGAAACGGGGGAGGCTTCTGGCTGTAGTGCTTCCCCGTGGGTAGAGAAGAGCAGGTAGTCTCTCTGGAAGGTCTTAGCTTCTGTTGACTGACATGGACAATACAGTAGGGGCGGACTCTGGCCAGGTGGAGCTTGTGGGCAGATGCAACCCCTCCGGCGACGAATAATTCCGCTGCTGCTTTGTATGGTGAAAACCTCCCCCCGCCAAGTGGGATGGGTAGAGAACACTGACCCACACCCTCCAGGGGCCTCTCCTGGGACTAAAGATCCCAACATGGTCTCAACGTCGTCACCCTCTCAGCACACACCTTTCCTGCACACGTAATCCTGCCTTTCTCCGGCAGGGCCCTATCCTACCAGGAAAAAAAGCAAGCCGCTCAAAAAGGCCGATGCCAGGGAAATCGAGGAAACACTGCCATTTTCCAAATTTTGGCTGTCTACATGTCCCCGCCTCCGCTGCAAGGCCGCGTATGTGGCCGGGCTCCGAAGGCAAGGCCGAAATCCTGGCAGCCTGGGCCCCAGCAGTCCCATGGTTTATGGACGGGGGGGCACGGATGACCTGTTCGCCACATACAGGAGGGATCCTTGGGCCCTTCACTGGCTCGCCATTCAGCTCCACGACGTCCACTACCGGCCCTGGCCTTTGCTTTGGCTGGTGCCCCACGGAACGTGTGCTCCGGAGCGATGTTTCTCCACCCATCACTATCATTCTGCCACCAGGGGATGTGTGAGTGTGGGAGTCACCATTTGTCACTGGCAGCAGTGTCACAAGGCAGTAGACTTCCAGGTACCCGCTGACCTAGGCTGCCTTCTGCCCCAGGCAAGGTCCCCAATCCTTTATCCCAGATGCTGACACCCGGGCACTGGCGGACATTCATTTGGAGCAACACACAGGTCTGAGTGAGGGTCAGCGGGCCAGGTAGGTGAAGTCAAGGCCAGGTTGGAGGGGCTGAGGCTCCTTTGCCATCACCATAGAGACAGTCCCCCCACCGCAAGAGTGGGCGGAGCTTGTGATGGGCCTGCTGACAAGACTTGAGCCAATGGCAGAGATCCGGCCCACCAGGCAGATGACACAGGGCCCTCCATTGTGACCTATGACACCTAGTGGCCACAGGATTTGAGCACACCCTGGGAAAGGCTACGCAGGCACAAGGGAGCCCCTGGTGCGGACTGCTTCAGGGCATTGGCACAGCAGGCCAGGTACCTCTTTCCCACTTTCCTCAGGATATCACTACGCAAGGCGTCCCCACTCAGCATCTCTTGCCTCTCTCTGTCTCTCTCTGCTTGTGTTCGTTCTCTGAAATCTCTTCCTTCTCCCCCTTGTCACTTCACACCTTGGAGTGCCTGACAGAGGGCCTAGAGACCAAAGAGCAAAGGGGGAAGGCCTCTGGCTCTACTGGTTGCCCATGGGCAGAGAAGATCTGCTAGTCTATCTGGAAGGTCTAGAGAGTAGCCATTGATTGGGTAGCCACATCACGGGCGGACCTGGCCAGGTGAAGCTTGCTGACATGCAGCAGCCTCTCCGGAGACTACTAATTCCGCGGAGAACATTCTATGCAAATACCCGGCTGAGTGCCATGGGCAGAAAACATTGACACATACCTGCCAGAGGTCTATCCTGGGTCTGAAGAGTCCACCCTGGTCTCCAGCCACTCATCATCTCAGCACACACTTTGCCTGCACACGTGGAATCCGCCTCTCTTCACGAATGCCTTCTCCTGCTAGGAAACACACGATGGCACTCAGCCAAAGGAGAGCACAGGCAAAGTCAACGGAAGCCTCCATTTTCAAGAGTTTGCCCTCTGCTGGGCCACAGCCTCCGCTGGCACAGTGCATGTGTGTCACTTCTCCGAAGACAAGGCCGCAATCCGGGCGTCCAGGGCCCCAGCAGTCCAGAGTCTGCGCATGGCGGCATATGGATCACCTCTTTGCCACGTACAGGAGGGAGGCCTGGGCCCTACACTGGCTCCGCTAGAGCTCCACGACCTCAGCTATTTTCCCTGACCTTTGGCCCGTGCCCTCGTGTGTGTGTCATCCCGAGTTACACTTCTTCTCCGACCACTCTGAATCCGCCACCTGCGGATACATGAGCATGAAAATCAACATCTCTCACTGCCTGCAGTGTCACAGGTCACCAGGTGTCTAGGCTCAGGCTGACCTTGGCTGTCTTCTGCCCAGGCAAGGAGCCTAATCCTTCAAAGGCAACGAGGACATGTGGTCATTGGCCGACATTCATTCTTTCATCCACACAGCGGTCTAGATGAGGCTAAAGAGGCCAGGTAGGCCAGGTGACGGCTGAGTGCGGGGCCTAAGGCTTCTTTCCCAATCACCATGGAGACAGCCACCGCAAGGCTGGCCGCAACTTCTGACGGGGACGGGTCACAAACACCCAGCCAATAGGAGAGGTCCAGCCTAAGCGGCCACTTCCGCACTGCCCTTCATTTTACCCATGGACACACGACGGCCCCTTCTCTTTTGGGCCACAAAATCCAGGGCACCCAGGGAATCACCTCACAGTAGGCAGCCCCTGATGTGGACACGTTCGACACACTGGGCCGGCAGGCAGTTTCCACTTTTCCACTTACGCTAGGATATCAGTAGGCAAGGCGCCCTTCCTCAGCATCTATGGCCCCTCTGTGTATGTGTTCATTCGGAGAAATCTCTTCCTTCTGCCCCTGAGACACATCACAAGTATGAGGGGCCTGAGAGAGAGCCTAGACATGAAACGGGGGAGGCTTCTGGCTGTAGTGCTTCCCCGTGGGTAGAGAAGAGCAGGTAGTCTCTCTGGAAGGTCTTAGCTTCTGTTGACTGACATGGACAATACAGTAGGGGCGGACTCTGGCCAGGTGGAGCTTGTGGGCAGATGCAACCCCTCCGGCGACGAATAATTCCGCTGCTGCTTTGTATGGTGAAAACCTCCCCCCGCCAAGTGGGATGGGTAGAGAACACTGACCCACACCCTCCAGGGGCCTCTCCTGGGACTAAAGATCCCAACATGGTCTCAACGTCGTCACCCTCTCAGCACACACCTTTCCCGCACACGTAATCCTGCCTTTCTCCGGCAGGGCCCTATCCTACCAGGAAAAAAAGCAAGCCGCTCAAAAAGGCCGATGCCAGGGAAATCGAGGAAACACTGCCATTTTCCAAATTTTGGCTGTCTACATGTCCCCGCCTCCGCTGCAAGGCCGCGTATGTGGCCGGGCTCCGAAGGCAAGGCCGAAATCCTGGCAGCCTGGGCCCCAGCAGTCCCATGGTTTATGGACGGGGGGACACGGATGACCTGTTCGCCACATACAGGAGGGATCCTTGGGCCCTTCACTGGCTCGCCATTCAGCTCCACGACGTCCACTACCGGCCCTGGCCTTTGCTTTGGCTGGTGCCCCACGGAACGTGTGCTCCGGAGCGATGTTTCTCCACCCATCACTATCATTCTGCCACCAGGGGATGTGTGAGTGTGGGAGTCACCATTTGTCACTGGCAGCAGTGTCACAAGGCAGTAGACTTACAGGTACCCGCTGACCTAGGCTGCCTTCTGCCCCAGGCAAGGTCCCCAATCCTTTATCCCAGATGCTGACACCCGGGCACTGGTGGACATTCATTTGGAGCAACACACAGGTCTGAGTGAGGGTCAGCGGGCCAGGTAGGTGAAGTCAAGGCCAGGTGGGCGGGGCTGAGGCTCCTTTGCCATCACCATAGAGACAGTCCCCCCACCGCAAGAGTGGGCGGAGCTTGTGATGGGCCTGCTGACAAGACTTGAGCCAATGGCAGAGATCCGGCCCGCCAGGCAGATGACACAGGGCCCTCCATTGTGACCTATGACACCTAGTGGCCACAGGATTTGAGCACACCCTGGGAAAGGCTACGCAGGCACAAGGGAGCCCCTGGTGCGGACTGCTTCAGGGCATTGGCACAGCAGGCCAGGTACCTCTTTCCCACTTTCCTCAGGATATCACTACGCAAGGCATCCCCACTCAGCATCTCTTGCCTCTCTCTGTCTCTCTCTGGATGTGTTCGTTCTCTGAAATCTCTTCCTTCTCCCCCTTGTCACTTCACACCTTGGAGTGCCTGACAGAGGGCCTAGCGACCAAAGAGCAAAGGGGGAAGGCCTCTGGCTCTACTGGTTGCCCATGGGTAGAGAAGATCTGCTAGTCTATCTGGAAGGTCTAGAGAGTAGCCATTGATTGGGGAGCCACATCACGGGCGGACCTGGCCAGGTGAAGCTTGCTGACATGCAGCAGCCTCTCCGGAGACTACTAATTCCGCAGAGAACATTCTATGCAAATACCCGGCTGAGTGCCATGGGCAGAAAACATTGACGCATACCTGCCAGAGGTCTATCATAGGTCTGAAGAGTCCAGCCTGGTCTCCAGCCACTCATCATCTCAGCACACACTTTGCCTGCACACATGGAATCCGCCTCTCTCCACGAATGCCTTCTCCTGCTAGGAAACACACGATGGCACTCAGCCAAAGGAGAGCACAGGCAAAGTCAACGGAAGCCTCCATTTTCAAGAGTTTGCCCTCTGCTGGGCCACAGCCTCCGCTGGCACAGTGCATGTGTGTCACTTCTCCGAAGACAAGGCCGCAATCCGGGCGTCCAGGGCCCCAGCAGTCCAGAGTCTGCGCATGGCGGCATATGGATCACCTCTTTGCCACGTACAGGAGGGAGGCCTGGGCCCTACACTGGCTCCGCTAGAGCTCCACGACCTCAGCTATTTTCCCTGACCTTTGGCCCGTGCCCTCGTGTGTGTGTCATCCCGAGTTACACTTCTTCTCCGACCACTCTGAATCCGCCACCTGCGGATACATGAGCATGAAAATCAACATCTCTCACTGCCTGCAGTGTCACAGGTCACCAGGTGTCTAGGCTCAGGCTGACCTTGGCTGTCTTCTGCCCAGGCAAGGAGCCTAATCCTTCAAAGGCAACGAGGACATGTGGTCATTGGCCGACATTCATTCTTTCATCCACACAGCGGTCTAGATGAGGCTAAAGAGGCCAGGTAGGCCAGGTGAAGGCTGAGTGCGGGGCCTAAGGCTTCTTTCCCAATCACCATGGAGACAGCCACCGCAAGGCTGGCCGGAACTTCTGACGGGGACGGGTCACAAACACCCAGCCAATAGGAGAGGTCCAGCCTAAGCGGCCACATCCGCAGTGCCCTCCATTTTACCCATGGACACACGACGGCCCCTTCTCTTTTGGGCCACAAAATCCAGGGCACCCAGGGAATCACCTCACAGTAGGCAGCCCCTGATGTGGACACGTTCCACACACTGGGCCGGCAGGCAGGTTCCACTTTTCCACTTACGCTAGGATATCAGTAGGCAAGGCGCCCTTCCTCAGCATCTATGGCCCCTCTGTGTATGTGTTCATTCGGAGAAATCTCTTCCTTCTGCCCCTGAGACACATCACAAGTATGAGGGGCCTGAGAGAGAGCCTAGACATGAAACGGGGGAGGCTTCTGGCTGTAGTGCTTCCCCGTGGGTAGAGAAGAGCAGGTAGTCTCTCTGGAAGGTCTTAGCTTCTGTTGACTGACATGGACAATACAGTAGGGGCGGACTCTGGCCAGGTGGAGCTTGTGGGCAGATGCAACCCCTCCGGCGACGAATAATTCCGCTGCTGCTTTGTATGGTGAAAACCTCCCCCCGCCAAGTGGGATGGGTAGAGAACACTGACCCACACCCTCCAGGGGCCTCTCCTGAGACTAAAGATCCCAACATGGTCTCAACGTCGTCACCCTCTCAGCACACACCTATCCTGCACACGTAATCCTGCCTTTCTCCGGCAGGGCCCTATCCTACCAGGAAAAAAAGCAAGCCGCTCAAAAAGGCCGATGCCAGGGAAATCGAGGAAACACTGCCATTTTCCAAATTTTGGCTGTCTACATGTCCCCGCCTCCGCTGCAAGGCCGCGTATGTGGCCGGACTCCGAAGGCAAGGCCGAAATCCTGGCAGCCTGGGCCCCAGCAGTCCCATGGTTTATGGACGGGGGGACACGGATGACCTGTTCGCCACATACAGGAGGGATCCTTGGGCCCTTCACTGGCTCACCATTCAGCTCCACGACGTCCACTACCGGCCCTGGCCTTTGCTTTGGCTGGTGCCCCACGGAACGTGTGCTCCGGAGCGATGTTTCTCCACCCATCACTATCATTCTGCCACCAGGGGATGTGTGAGCGTGGGAGTCACCATTTGTCACTGGCAGCAGTGTCACAAGGCAGTAGACTTCCAGGTACCCGCTGACCTAGGCTGCCTTCTGCCCCAGGCAAGGTCCCCAATCCTTTATCCCAGATGCTGACACCCGGGCACTGGCGGACATTCATTTGGAGCAACACACAGGTCTGAGTGAGGGTCAGCGGGCCAGGTAGGTGAAGTCAAGGCCAGGTGGGCGGGGCTGAGGCTCCTTTGCCATCACCATAGAGACAGTCCCCCCACCGCAAGAGTGGGCGGACATTGTGATGGGCCTGCTGACAAGACTTGAGCCAATGGCAGAGATCCGGCCCGCCAGGCAGATGACACAGGGCCCTCCATTGTGACCTATGACACCTAGTGGCCACAGGATTTGAGCACACCCTGGGAAAGGCTACGCAGGCACAAGGGAGCCCCTGGTGCGGACTGCTTCAGGGCATTGGCACAGCAGGCCAGGTACCTCTTTCCCACTTTCCTCAGGATATCACTACGCAAGGCGTCCCCACTCAGCATCTCTTGCCTCTCTCTGTCTCTCTCTGCTTGTGTTCGTTCTCTGAAATCTCTTCCTTCTCCCCCTTGTCACTTCACACCTTGGAGTGCCTGACAGAGGGCCTAGAGACCAAAGAGCAAAGGGGGAAGCCCTCTGGCTCTACTGGTTGCCCATGGGTAGAGAAGATCTGCTAGTCTATCTGGAAGGTCTAGAGAGTAGCCATTGATTGGGTAGCCACATCACGGGCGGACCTGGCCAGGTGAAGCTTGCTGACATGCAGCAGCCTCTCCGGAGACTACTAATTCAGCGGAGAACATTCTATGCAAATACCCGGCTGAGTGCCATGGGCAGAAAACATTGACACATACCTGCCAGAGGTCTATCCTGGGTCTGAAGAGTCCACCCTGGTCTCCAGCCACTCATCATCTCAGCACACACTTTGCCTGCACACGTGGAATCCGCCTCTCTCCACGAATGCCTTCTCCTGCTAGGAAACACACGATGGCACTCAGCCAAAGGAGAGCACAGGCAAAGTCAACTGAAGCCTCCATTTTCAAGAGTTTGCCCTCTGCTGGGCCACAGCCTCCGCTGGCACAGTGCATGTGTGTCACTTCTCCGAAGACAAGGCCGCAATCCGGGCGTCCAGGGCCCCAGCAGTCCAGAGTCTGCGCATGGCGGCATATGGATCACCTCTTTGCCACGTACAGGAGGGAGGCCTGGGCCCTACACTGGCTCCGCTAGAGCTCCACGACCTCAGCTATTTTCCCTGACCTTTGGCCCGTGCCCTCGTGTGTGTGTCATCCCGAGTTACACTTCTTCTCCGACCACTCTGAATCCGCCACCTGCGGATACATGAGCATGAAAATCAACATCTCTCACTGCCTGCAGTGTCACAGGTCACCAGGTGTCTAGGCTCAGGCTGACCTTGGCTGTCTTCTGCCCAGGCAAGGAGCCTAATCCTTCAAAGGCAACGAGGACATGTGGTCATTGGCCGACATTCATTCTTTCATCCACACAGCGGTCTAGATGAGGCTAAAGAGGCCAGGTAGGCCAGGTGAAGGCTGAGTGCGGGGCCTAAGGCTTCTTTCCCAATCACCATGGAGACAGCCACCGCAAGGCTGGCCGGAACTTCTGACGGGGACGGGTCACAAACACCCAGCCAATAGGAGAGGTCCAGCCTAAGCGGCCACTTCCGCAGTGCCCTCCATTTTACCCATGGACACACGACGGCCCCTTCTCTTTTGGGCCACAAAATCCAGGGCACCCAGGGAATCACCTCACAGTAGGCAGCCCCTGATGTGGACACGTTCCACACACTGGGCCGGCAGGCAGTTTCCACCTTTCCACTTACGCTAGGATATCAGTAGGCAAGGCGCCCTTCCTCAGCATCTATGGCCCCTCTGTGTATGTGTTCATTCGGAGAAATCTCTTCCTTCTGCCCCTGAGACACATCACAAGTATGAGGGGCCTGAGAGAGAGCCTAGACATGAAACGGGGGAGGCTTCTGGCTGTAGTGCTTCCCCGTGGGTAGAGAAGAGCAGGTAGTCTCTCTGGAAGGTCTTAGCTTCTGTTGACTGACATGGACAATACAGTAGGGGCGGACTCTGGCCAGGTGGAGCTTGTGGGCAGATGCAACCCCTCCGGCGACGAATAATTCCGCTGCTGCTTTGTATGGTGAAAACCTCCCCCGGCCAAGTGGGATGGGTAGAGAACACTGACCCACACCCTCCAGGGGCCTCTCCTGAGACTAAAGATCCCAACATGGTCTCAACGTCGTCACCCTCTCAGCACACACCTTTCCTGCACACGTAATCCTGCCTTTCTCCGTCAGGGCCCTATCCTACCAGGAAAAAAACAAGCCGCTCAAGAAGGCCGATGCCAGGGAAATCGAGGAAACACTGCCATTTTCCAAATTTTGGCTGTCTACATGTCCCCGCCTCCGCTGCAAGGCCGCGTATGTGGCCGGGCTCCGAAGGCAAGGCCGAAATCCTGGCAGCCTGGGCCCCAGCAGTCCCATGGTTTATGGACGGGGGGACACGGATGACCTGTTCGCCACATACAGGAGAGATCCTTGGGCCCTTCACTGGCTCGCCATTCAGCTCCACGACGTCCACTACCGGCCCTGGCCTTTGCTTTGGCTGGTGCCCCACGGAACGTGTGCTCCGGAGCGATGTTTCTCCACCCATCACTATCATTCTGCCACCAGGGGATGTGTGAGTGTGGGAGTCACCATTTGTCACTGGCAGCAGTGTCACAAGGCAGTAGACTTCCAGGTACCCGCTGACCTAGGCTGCCTTCTGCCCCAGGCAAGGTCCCCAATCCTTTATCCCAGATGCTGACACCTGGGCACTGGCGGACATTCATTTGGAGCAACACACAGGTCTGAGTGAGGGTCAGCGGGCCAGGTAGGTGAAGTCAAGGCCAGGTGGGCGGGGCTGAGGCTCCTTTGCCATCACCATAGAGACAGTCCCCCCACCGCAAGAGTGGGCGGAGCTTGTGATGGGCCTGCTGACAAGACTTGAGCCAATGGCAGAGATCCGGCCCGCCAGGCAGATGACACAGGGCCCTCCATTGTGACCTATGACACCTAGTGGCCACAGGATTTGAGCACACCCTGGGAAAGGCTACGCAGGCACAAGGGAGCCCCTGGTGCGGACTGCTTCAGGGCATTGGCACAGCAGGCCAGGTACCTCTTTCCCACTTTCCTCAGGATATCACTACGCAAGGCGTCCCCACTCAGCATCTCTTGCCTCTCTCTGTCTCTCTCTGCTTGTGTTCGTTCTCTGAAATCTCTTCCTTCTCCCCCTTGTCACTTCACACCTTGGAGTGCCTTACAGAGGGCCTAGAGACCAAAGAGCAAAGGGAGAAGCTCTCTTTCTCTACTCGTTGCCCATGGGTAGAGAAGATCTGCTAGTCTATCTGGAAGGTCTAGAGAGTAGCCATTGATTGGGGAGCCACATCACGGGCGGACCTGGCCAGGTGAAGCTTGCTGACATGCAGCAGCCTCTCCGGAGACTACTAATTCCGCGGAGAACATTCTATGCAAATACCCGGCTGAGTGCCATGGGCAGAAAACATTGACACATACCTGCCAGAGGTCTATCCTGGGTCTGAAGAGTCCACCCTGGTCTCCAGCCACTCATCATCTCAGCACACACTTTGCCTGCACACGTGGAATCCGCCTCTCTCCACGAATGCCTTCTCCTGCTAGGAAACACACGATGGCACTCAGCCAAAGGAGAGCACAGGCAAAGTCAACTGAAGCCTCCATTTTCAAGAGTTTGCCCTCTGCTGGGCCACAGCCTCCGCTGGCACAGTGCATGTGTGTCACTTCTCCGAAGACAAGGCCGCAATCCGGGCGTCCAGGGCCCCAGCAGTCCAGAGTCTGCGCATGGCGGCATATGGATCACCTCTTTGCCACGTACAGGAGGGAGGCCTGGGCCCTACACTGGCTCCGCTAGAGCTCCACGACCTCAGCTATTTTCCCTGACCTTTGGCCCGTGCCCTCGTGTGTGTGTCATCCCGAGTTACACTTCTTCTCCGACCACTCTGAATCCGCCACCTGCGGATACATGAGCATGAAAATCAACATCTCTCACTGCCTGCAGTGTCACAGGTCACCAGGTGTCTAGGCTCAGGCTGACCTTGGCTGTCTTCTGCCCAGGCAAGGAGCCTAATCCTTCAAAGGCAACGAGGACATGTGGTCATTGGCCGACATTCATTCTTTCATCCACACAGCGGTCTAGATGAGGCTAAAGAGGCCAGGTAGGCCAGGTGAAGGCTGAGTGCGGGGCCTAAGGCTTCTTTCCCAATCACCATGGAGACAGCCACCGCAAGGCTGGCCGGAACTTCTGACGGGGACGGGTCACAAACACCCAGCCAATAGGAGAGGTCCAGCCTAAGCGGCCACTTCCGCAGTGCCCTCCATTTTACCCATGGACACACGACGGCCCCTTCTCTTTTGGGCCACAAAATCCAGGGCACCCAGGGAATCACCTCACAGTAGGCAGCCCCTGATGTGGACACGTTCCACACACTGGGCCGGCAGGCAGTTTCCACTTTTCCACTTACGCTAGGATATCAGTAGGCAAGGCGCCCTTCCTCAGCATCTATGGCCCCTCTGTGTATGTGTTCATTCGGAGAAATCTCTTCCTTCTGCCCCTGAGACACATCACAAGTATGAGGGGCCTGAGAGAGAGCCTAGACATGAAACGGGGGAGGCTTCTGGCTGTACTGCTTCCCCGTGGGTAGAGAAGAGCAGGTAGTCTCTCTGGAAGGTCTTAGCTTCTGTTGACTGACATGGACAATACAGTAGGGGCGGACTCTGGCCAGGTGGAGCTTGTGGGCAGATGCAACCCCTCCGGCGACGAATAATTCCGCTGCTGCTTTGTATGGTGAAAACCTCCCCCGGCCAAGTGGGATGGGTAGAGAACACTGACCCACACCCTCCAGGGGCCTCTCCTGAGACTAAAGATCCCAACATGGTCTCAACGTCGTCACCCTCTCAGCACACACCTTTCCTGCACACGTAATCCTGCCTTTCTCCGTCAGGGCCCTATCCTACCAGGAAAAAAACAAGCCGCTCAAAAAGGCCGATGCCAGGGAAATCGAGGAAACACTGCCATTTTCCAAATTTTGGCTGTCTACATGTCCCCGCCTCCGCTGCAAGGCCGCGTATGTGGCCGGGCTCCGAAGGCAAGGCCGAAATCCTGGCAGCCTGGGCCCCAGCAGTCCCATGGTTTATGGACGGGGGGACACGGATGACCTGTTCGCCACATACAGGAGGGATCCTTGGGCCCTTCACTGGCTCGCCATTCAGCTCCACGACGTCCACTACCGGCCCTGGCCTTTGCTTTGGCTGGTGCCCCACGGAACGTGTGCTCCGGAGCGATGTTTCTCCACCCATCACTATCATTCTGCCACCAGGGGATGTGGGAGTCACCATTTGTCACTGGCAGCAGTGTCACAAGGCAGTAGACTTCCAGGTACCCGCTGACCTAGGCTGCCTTCTGCCCCAGGCAAGGTCCCCAATCCTTTATCCCAGATGCTGACACCCGGGCACTGGCGGACATTCATTTGGAGCAACACACAGGTCTGAGTGAGGGTCAGCGGGCCAGGTAGGTGAAGTCAAGGCCAGGTGGGCGGGGCTGAGGCTCCTTTGCCATCACCATAGAGACAGTCCCCCCACCGCAAGAGTGGGCGGACTTTGTGATGGGCCTGCTGACAAGACTTGAGCCAATGGCAGAGATCCGGCCCACCAGGCAGATGACACAGGGCCCTCCATTGTGACCTATGACACCTAGTGGCCACAGGATTTGAGCACACCCTGGGAAAGGCTACGCAGGCACAAGGGAGCCCCTGGTGCGGACTGCTTCAGGGCATTGGCACAGCAGGCCAGGTACCTCTTTCCCACTTTCCTCAGGATATCACTACGCAAGGCGTCCCCACTCAGCATCTCTTGCCTCTCTCTGTCTCTCTCTGCTTGTGTACGTTCTCTGAAATCTCTTCCTTCTCCCCCTTGTCACTTCACACCTTGGAGTGCCTGACAGAGGGCCTAGAGACCAAAGAGCAAAGGGGGAAGGCCTCTGGCTCTACTGGTTGCCCATGGGTAGAGAAGATCTGCTAGTCTATCTGGAAGGTCTAGAGAGTAGCCATTGATTGGGTAGCCACATCAGGGGCGGACCTGGCCAGGTGAAGCTTGCTGACATGCAGCAGCCTCTCCGGAGACTACTAATTCCGCGGAGAACATTCTATGCAAATACCCGGCTGAGTGCCATGGGCAGAAAACATTGACACATACCTGCCAGAGGTCTATCCTGGGTCTGAAGAGTCCACCCTGGTCTCCAGCCACTCATCATCTCAGCACACACTTTGCCTGCACACGTGGAATCCGCCTCTCTCCACGAATGCCTTCTCCTGCTAGGAAACACACGATGGCACTCAGCCAAAGGAGAGCACAGGCAAAGTCAACGGAAGCCTCCATTTTCAAGAGTTTGCCCTCTGCTGGGCCACAGCCTCCGCTGGCACAGTGCATGTGTGTCACTTCTCCGAAGACAAGGCCGCAATCCGGGCGTCCAGGGCCCCAGCAGTCCAGAGTCTGCGCATGGCGGCACATGGATCACCTCTTTGCCACGTACAGGAGGGAGGCCTGGGCCCTACACTGGCTCCGCTAGAGCTCCACGACCTCAGCTATTTTCCCTGACCTTTGGCCCGTGCCCTCGTGTGTGTGTCATCCCGAGTTACACTTCTTCTCCGACCACTCTGAATCCGCCACCTGCGGATACATGAGCATGAAAATCAACATCTCTCACTGCCTGCAGTGTCACAGGTCACCAGGTGTCTAGGCTCAGGCTGACCTTGGCTGTCTTCTGCCCAGGCAAGGAGCCTAATCCTTCAAAGGCAACGAGGACATGTGGTCATTGGCCGACATTCATTCTTTCATCCACACAGCGGTCTAGATGAGGCTAAAGAGGCCAGGTAGGCCAGGTGAAGGCTGAGTGCGGGGCCTAAGGCTTCTTTCCCAATCACCATGGAGACAGCCACCGCAAGGCTGGCCGGAACTTCTGACGGGGACGGGTCACAAACACCCAGCCAATAGGAGAGGTCCAGCCTAAGCGGCCACTTCCGCAGTGCCCTCCATTTTACCCATGGACACACGACGGCCCCTTCTCTTTTGGGCCACAAAATCCAGGGCACCCAGGGAATCACCTCACAGTAGGCAGCCCCTGATGTGGACACGTTCCACACACTGGGCCGGCAGGCAGGTTCCACTTTTCCACTTACGCTAGGATATCAGTAGGCAAGGCGCCCTTCCTCAGCATCTATGGCCCCTCTGTGTATGTGTTCATTCGGAGAAATCTCTTCCTTCTGCCCCTGAGACACATCACAAGTATGAGGGGCCTGAGAGAGAGCCTAGACATGAAACGGGGGAGGCTTCTGGCTGTAGTGCTTCCCCGTGGGTAGAGAAGAGCAGGTAGTCTCTCTGGAAGGTCTTAGCTTCTGTTGACTGACATGGACAATACAGTAGGGGCGGACTCTGGCCAGGTGGAGCTTGTGGGCAGATGCAACCCCTCCGGCGACGAATAATTCCGCTGCTGCTTTGTATGGTGAAAACCTCCCCCCGCCAAGTGGGATGGGTAGAGAACACTGACCCACACCCGCCAGGGGCCTCTCCTGGGACTAAAGATCCCAACATGGTCTCAACGTCGTCACCCTCTCAACACACACCTTTCCTGCACACGTAATCCTGCCTTTCTCCGGCAGGGCCCTATCCTACCAGGAAAAAAAGCAAGCCGCTCAAAAAGGCCGATGCCAGGGAAATCGAGGAAACACTGCCATTTTCCAAATTTTGGCTGTCTACATGTCCCCGCCTCCGCTGCAAGGCCGCGTATGTGGCCGGGCTCCGAAGGCAAGGCCGAAATCCTGGCAGCCTGGGCCCCAGCAGTCCCATGCTTTATGGACGGGGGGACACGGATGACCTGTTCGCCACATACAGGAGGGATCCTTGGGCCCTTCACTGGCTCGCCATTCAGCTCCACGACGTCCACTACCGGCCCTGGCCTTTGCTTTGGCTGGTGCCCCACGGAACGTGTGCTCCGGAGCGATGTTTCTCCACCCATCACTATCATTCTGCCACCAGGGGATGTGTGAGTGTGGGAGTCACCATTTGTCACTGGCAGCAGTGTCACAAGGCAGTAGACTTCCAGGTACCCGCTGACCTAGGCTGCCTTCTGCCCCAGGCAAGGTCCCCAATCCTTTATCCCAGATGCTGACACCCGGGCACTGGCGGACATTCATTTGGAGCAACACACAGGTCTGAGTGAGGGTCAGCGGGCCAGGTAGGTGAAGTCAAGGCCAGGTGGGCGGGGCTGAGGCTCCTTTGCCATCACCATAGAGACAGTCCCCCCACCGCAAGAGTGGGCGGAGCTTGTGATGGGCCTGCTGACAAGACTTGAGCCAATGGCAGAGATCCGGCCCGCCAGGCAGATGACACAGGGCCCTCCATTGTGACCTATGACACCTAGTGGCCACAGGATTTGAGCACACCCTGGGAAAGGCTACGCAGGCACAAGGGAGCCCCTGGTGCGGACTGCTTCAGGGCATTGGCACAGCAGGCCAGGTACCTCTTTCCCACTTGCCTGAGGATATCACTACGCAAGGCGTCCCCACTCAGCATCTCTTGCCTCTCTCTGTCTCTCTCTGCTTGTGTTCGTTCTCTGAAATCTCTTCCTTCTCCCCCTTGTCACTTCACACCTTGGAGTGCCTGACAGAGGGCCTAGAGTCCAAAGAGCAAAGGGGGAAGCCCTCTGGCTCTACTGGTTGCCCATGGGTAGAGAAGATCTGCTAGTCTATCTGGAAGGTCTAGAGAGTAGCCATTGATTGGGTAGCCACATCACGGGCGGACCTGGCCAGGTGAAGCTTGCTGACATGCAGCAGCCTCTCCGGAGACTACTAATTCCGCGGAGAACATTCTATGCAAATACCCGGCTGAGTGCCATGGGCAGAAAACATTGACACATACCTGCCAGAGGTCTATCCTGGGTCTGAAGAGTCCACCCTGGTCTCCAGCCACTCATCATCTCAGCACACACTTTGCCTGCACACGTGGAATCCGCCTCTCTCCACGAATGCCTTCTCCTGCTAGGAAACACACGATGGCACTCAGCCAAAGGAGAGCACAGGCAAAGTCAACGGAAGCCTCCATTTTCAAGAGTTTGCCCTCTGCTGGGCCACAGCCTCCGCTGGCACAGTGCATGTGTGTCACTTCTCCGAAGACAAGGCCGCAATCCGGGCGTCCAGGGCCCCAGCAGTCCAGAGTCTGCGCATGGCGGCATACGGATCACCTCTTTGCCACGTACAGGAGGGAGGCCTGGGCCCTACACTGGCTCCGCTAGAGCTCCACGACCTCAGCTATTTTCCCTGACCTTTGGCCCGTGCCCTCGTGTGTGTGTCATCCCGAGTTACACTTCTTCTCCGACCACTCTGAATCCGCCACCTGCGGATACATGAGCATGAAAATCAACATCTCTCACTACCTGCAGTGTCACAGGTCACCAGGTGTCTAGGCTCAGGCTGACCTTGGCTGTCTTCTGCCCAGGCAAGGAGCCTAATCCTTCAAAGGCAACGAGGACATGTGGTCATTGGCCGACATTCATTCTTTCATCCACACAGCGGTCTAGATGAGTCTAAAGAGGCCAGGTAGGCCAGGTGAAGGCTGAGTGCGGGGCCTAAGGCTTCTTTCCCAATCACCATGGAGACAGCCACCGCAAGGCTGGCCGGAACTTCTGACGGGGACGGGTCACAAACACCCAGCCAATAGGAGAGGTCCAGCCTAAGCGGCCACTTCCGCAGTGCCCTCCATTTTACCCATGGACACACGACGGCCCCTTCTCTTTTGGGCCACAAAATCCAGGGCACCCAGGGAATCACCTCACAGTAGGCAGCCCCTGATGTGGACACGTTCCACACACTGGGCCGGCAGGCAGGTTCCACTTTTCCACTTACGCTAGGATATCAGTAGGCAAGGCGCTCTTCCTCAGCATCTATGGCCCCTCTGTGTATGTGTTCATTTGGAGAAATCTCTTCCTTCTGCCCCTGAGACACATCACAAGTATGAGGGGCCTGAGAGAGAGCCTAGACATGAAACGGGGGAGGCTTCTGGCTGTAGTGCTTCCCCGTGGGTAGAGAAGAGCAGGTAGTCTCTCTGGAAGGTCTTAGCTTCTGTTGACTGACATGGACAATACAGTAGGGGCGGACTCTGGCCAGGTGGAGCTTGTGGGCAGATGCAACCCCTCCGGCGACGAATAATTCCGCTGCTGCTTTGTATGGTGAAAACCTCCCCCCGCCAAGTGGGATGGGTAGAGAACACTGACCCACACCCTCCAGGGGCCTCTCCTGAGACTAAAGATCCCAACATGGTCTCAACGTCGTCACCCTCTCAGCACACACCTTTCCTGCACACGTAATCCTGCCTTTCTCCGGCAGGGCCCTATCCTACCAGGAAAAAAAGCAAGCCGCTCAAAAAGGCCGATGCCAGGGAAATCGAGGAAACACTGCCATTTTCCAAATTTTGGCTGTCTACATGTCCCCGCCTCCGCTGCAAGGCCGCGTATGTGGCCGGGCTCCGAAGGCAAGGCCGAAATCCTGGCAGCCTGGGCCCCAGCAGTCCCATGCTTTATGGACGGGGGGACACGGATGACCTGTTCGCCACATACAGGAGGGATCCTTGGGCCCTTCACTGGCTCGCCATTCAGCTCCACGACGTCCACTACCGGCCCTGGCCTTTGCTTTGGCTGGTGCCCCACGGAACGTGTGCTCCGGAGCGATGTTTCTCCACCCATCACTATCATTCTGCCACCAGGGGATGTGTGAGTGTGGGAGTCACCATTTGTCACTGGCAGCAGTGTCACAAGGCAGTAGACTTCCAGGTACCCGCTGACCTAGGCTGCCTTCTGCCCCAGGCAAGGTCCCCAATCCTTTATCCCAGATGCTGACACCCGGGCACTGGCGGACATTCATTTGGAGCAACACACAGGTCTGAGTGAGGGTCAGCGGGCCAGGTAGGTGAAGTCAAGGCCAGGTGGGCGGGGCTGAGGCTCCTTTGCCATCACCATAGAGACAGTCCCCCCACCGCAAGAGTGGGCGGACCTTGTGATGGGCCTGCTGACAAGACTTGAGCCAATGGCAGAGATCCGGCCCGCCAGGCAGATGACACAGGGCCCTCCATTGTGACCTATGACACCTAGTGGCCACAGGATTTGAGCACACCCTGGGAAAGGCTACGCAGGCACAAGGGAGCCCCTGGTGCGGACTGCTTCAGGGCATTGGCACAGCAGGCCAGGTACCTCTTTCCCACTTGCCTGAGGATATCACTACGCAAGGCGTCCCCACTCAGCATCTCTTGCCTCTCTCTGTCTCTCTCTGCTTGTGTTCGTTCTCTGAAATCTCTTCCTTCTCCCCCTTGTCACTTCACACCTTGGAGTGCCTGACAGAGGGCCTAGAGTCCGAAGAGCAAAGGGGGAAGCCCTCTGGCTCTACTGGTTGCCCATGGGTAGAGAAGATCTGCTAGTCTATCTGGAAGGTCTAGAGAGTAGCCATTGATTGGGTAGCCACATCACGGGCGGACCTGGCCAGGTGAAGCTTGCTGACATGCAGCAGCCTCTCCGGAGACTACTAATTCCGCGGAGAACATTCTATGCAAATACCCGGCTGAGTGCCATGGGCAGAAAACATTGACACATACCTGCCAGAGGTCTATCCTGGGTCTGAAGAGTCCACCCTGGTCTCCAGCCACTCATCATCTCAGCACACACTTTGCCTGCACACGTGGAATCCGCCTCTCTCCACGAATGCCTTCTCCTGCTAGGAAACACACGATGGCACTCAGCCAAAGGAGAGCACAGGCAAAGTCAACGGAAGCCTCCATTTTCAAGAGTTTGCCCTCTGCTGGGCCACAGCCTCCGCTGGCACAGTGCATGTGTGTCACTTCTCCGAAGACAAGGCCGCAATCCGGGCGTCCAGGGCCCCAGCAGTCCAGAGTCTGCGCATGGCGGCATACGGATCACCTCTTTGCCACGTACAGGAGGGAGGCCTGGGCCCTACACTGGCTCCGCTAGAGCTCCACGACCTCAGCTATTTTCCCTGACCTTTGGCCCGTGCCCTCGTGTGTGTGTCATCCCGAGTTACACTTCTTCTCCGACCACTCTGAATCCGCCACCTGCGGATACATGAGCATGAAAATCAACATCTCTCACTACCTGCAGTGTCACAGGTCACCAGGTGTCTAGGCTCAGGCTGACCTTGGCTGTCTTCTGCCCAGGCAAGGAGCCTAATCCTTCAAAGGCAACGAGGACATGTGGTCATTGGCCGACATTCATTCTTTCATCCACACAGCGGTCTAGATGAGTCTAAAGAGGCCAGGTAGGCCAGGTGAAGGCTGAGTGCGGGGCCTAAGGCTTCTTTCCCAATCACCATGGAGACAGCCACCGCAAGGCTGGCCGGAACTTCTGACGGGGACGGGTCACAAACACCCAGCCAATACGAGAGGTCCAGCCTAAGCGGCCACTTCCGCAGTGCCCTCCATTTTACCCATGGACACACGACGGCCCCTTCTCTTTTGGGCCACAAAATCCAGGGCACCCAGGGAATCACCTCACAGTAGGCAGCCCCTGATGTGGACACGTTCCACACACTGGGCCGGCAGGCAGGTTCCACTTTTCCACTTACGCTAGGATATCAGTAGGCAAGGCGCCCTTCCTCAGCATCTATGGCCCCTCTGTGTATGTGTTCATTCGGAGAAATCTCTTCCTTCTGCCCCTGAGACACATCACAAGTATGAGGGGCCTGAGAGAGAGCCTAGACATGAAACGGGGGAGGCTTCTGGCTGTAGTGCTTCCCCGTGGGTAGAGAAGAGCAGGTAGTCTCTCTGGAAGGTCTTAGCTTCTGTTGACTGACATGGACAATACAGTAGGGGCGGACTCTGGCCAGGTGGAGCTTGTGGGCAGATGCAACCCCTCCGGCGACGAATAATTCCGCTGCTGCTTTGTATGGTGAAAACCTCCCCCCGCCAAGTGGGATGGGTAGAGAACACTGACCCACACCCTCCAGGGGCCTCTCCTGAGACTAAAGATCCCAACATGGTCTCAACGTCGTCACCCTCTCAGCACACACCTTTCCTGCACACGTAATCCTGCCTTTCCCCGGCAGGGCCCTATCCTACCAGGAAAAAAAGCAAGCCGCTCAAAAAGGCCGATGCCAGGGAAATCGAGGAAACACTGCCATTTTCCAAATTTTGGCTGTCTACATGTCCCCGCCTCCGCTGCAAGGCCGCGTATGTAGCCGGGCTCCGAAGGCAAGGCCGAAATCCTGGCAGCCTGGGCCCCAGCAGTCCCATGCTTTATGGACGGGGGGACACGGATGACCTGTTCGCCACATACAGGAGGGATCCTTAGGCCCTTCACTGGCTCGCCATTCAGCTCCACGACGTCCACTACCGGCCCTGGCCTTTGCTTTGGCTGGTGCCCCACGGAACGTGTGCTCCGGAGCGATGTTTCTCCACCCATCACTATCATTCTGCCACCAGGGGATGTGTGAGTGTGGGAGTCACCATTTGTCACTGGCAGCAGTGTCACAAGGCAGTAGACTTCCAGGTACCTGCTGACCTAGGCTGCCTTCTGCCCCAGGCAAGGTCCCCAATCCTTTATCCCAGATGCTGACACCTGGGCACTGGCGGACATTCATTTGGAGCAACACACAGGTCTGAGTGAGGGTCAGCGGGCCAGGTAGGTGAAGTCAAGGCCAGGTGGGCGGGGCTGAGGCGCCTTTGCCATCACCATAGAGACAGTCCGCCCGCCGGAAGAGTGGGCGGAGCTTGTGATGGGCCTGCTGACAAGACTTGAGCCAATGGCAGAGATCCGGCCCACCAGGCAGATGACACAGGGCCCTCCATTGTGACCTATGACACCTAGTGGCCACAGGATTTGAGCACACCCTGGGAAAGGCTACGCAGGCACAAGGGAGCCCCTGGTGCGGACTGCTTCAGGGCATTGGCACAGCAGGCCAGGTACCTCTTTCCCACTTTCCTCAGGATATCACTACGCAAGGCGTCCCCACTCAGCATCTCTTGCCTCTCTCTGTCTCTCTCTGCTTGTGTTCGTTCTCTGAAATCTCTTCCTTCTCCCCCTTGTCACTTCACACCTTGGAGTGCCTGACAGAGGGCCTAGAGACCAAAGAGCAAAGGGGGAAGGCCTCTGGCTCTACTGGTTGCCCATGGGTAGAGAAGATCTGCTAGTCTATCTGGAAGGTCTAGAGAGTAGCCATTGATTGGGTAGCCACATCAGGGGCGGACCTGGCCAGGTGAAGCTTGCTGACATGCAGCAGCCTCTCCGGAGACTACTAATTCCGCGGAGAACATTCTATGCAAATACCCGGCTGAGTGCCATGGGCAGAAAACATTGACACATACCTGCCAGAGGTCTATCCTGGGTCTGAAGAGTCCACCCTGGTCTCCAGCCACTCATCATCTCAGCACACACTTTGCCTGCACACGTGGAATCCGCCTCTCTCCACGAATGCCTTCTCCTGCTAGGAAACACACGATGGCACTCAGCCAAAGGAGAGCACAGGCAAAGTCAACTGAAGCCTCCATTTTCAAGAGTTTGCCCTCTGCTGGGCCACAGCCTCCGCTGGCACAGTGCATGTGTGTCACTTCTCCGAAGACAAGGCCGCAATCCGGGCGTCCAGGGCCCCAGCAGTCCAGAGTCTGCGCATGGCGGCACATGGATCACCTCTTTGCCACGTACAGGAGGGAGGCCTGGGCCCTACACTGGCTCCGCTAGAGCTCCACGACCTCAGCTATTTTCCCTGACCTTTGGCCCGTGCCCTCGTGTGTGTGTCATCCCGAGTTACACTTCTTCTCCGACCACTCTGAATCCGCCACCTGCGGATACATGAGCATGAAAATCAACATCTCTCACTGCCTGCAGTGTCACAGGTCACCAGGTGTCTAGGCTCAGGCTGACCTTGGCTGTCTTCTGCCCAGGCAAGGAGCCTAATCCTTCAAAGGCAACGAGGACATGTGGTCATTGGCCGACATTCATTCTTTCATCCACACAGCGGTCTAGATGAGTCTAAAGAGGCCAGGTAGGCCAGGTGAAGGCTGAGTGCGGGGCCTAAGGCTTCTTTCCCAATCACCATGGAGACAGCCACCGCAAGGCTGGCCGGAACTTCTGACGGGGACGGGTCACAAACACCCAGCCAATACGAGAGGTCCAGCCTAAGCGGCCACTTCCGCAGTGCCCTCCATTTTACCCATGGACACACGACGGCCCCTTCTCTTTTGGGCCACAAAATCCAGGGCACCCAGGGAATCACCTCACAGTAGGCAGCCCCTGATGTGGACACGTTCCACACACTGGGCCGGCAGGCAGGTTCCACTTTTCCACTTACGCTAGGATATCAGTAGGCAAGGCGCCCTTCCTCAGCATCTATGGCCCCTCTGTGTATGTGTTCATTCGGAGAAATCTCTTCCTTCTGCCCCTGAGACACATCACAAGTATGAGGGGCCTGAGAGAGAGCCTAGACATGAAACGGGGGAGGCTTCTGGCTGTAGTGCTTCCCCGTGGGTAGAGAAGAGCAGGTAGTCTCTCTGGAAGGTCTTAGCTTCTGTTGACTGACATGGACAATACAGTAGGGGCGGACTCTGGCCAGGTGGAGCTTGTGGGCAGATGCAACCCCTCCGGCGACGAATAATTCCGCTGCTGCTTTGTATGGTGAAAACCTCCCCCCGCCAAGTGGGATGGGTAGAGAACACTGACCCACACCCTCCAGGGGCCTCTCCTGAGACTAAAGATCCCAACATGGTCTCAACGTCGTCACCCTCTCAGCACACACCTTTCCTGCACACGTAATCCTGCCTTTCCCCGGCAGGGCCCTATCCTACCAGGAAAAAAAGCAAGCCGCTCAAAAAGGCCGATGCCAGGGAAATCGAGGAAACACTGCCATTTTCCAAATTTTGGCTGTCTACATGTCCCCGCCTCCGCTGCAAGGCCGCGTATGTAGCCGGGCTCCGAAGGCAAGGCCGAAATCCTGGCAGCCTGGGCCCCAGCAGTCCCATGCTTTATGGACGGGGGGACACGGATGACCTGTTCGCCACATACAGGAGGGATCCTTAGGCCCTTCACTGGCTCGCCATTCAGCTCCACGACGTCCACTACCGGCCCTGGCCTTTGCTTTGGCTGGTGCCCCACGGAACGTGTGCTCCGGAGCGATGTTTCTCCACCCATCACTATCATTCTGCCACCAGGGGATGTGTGAGTGTGGGAGTCACCATTTGTCACTGGCAGCAGTGTCACAAGGCAGTAGACTTCCAGGTACCTGCTGACCTAGGCTGCCTTCTGCCCCAGGCAAGGTCCCCAATCCTTTATCCCAGATGCTGACACCTGGGCACTGGCGGACATTCATTTGGAGCAACACACAGGTCTGAGTGAGGGTCAGCGGGCCAGGTAGGTGAAGTCAAGGCCAGGTGGGCGGGGCTGAGGCGCCTTTGCCATCACCATAGAGACAGTCCGCCCGCCGGAAGAGTGGGCGGAGCTTGTGATGGGCCTGCTGACAAGACTTGAGCCAATGGCAGAGATCCGGCCCACCAGGCAGATGACACAGGGCCCTCCATTGTGACCTATGACACCTAGTGGCCACAGGATTTGAGCACACCCTGGGAAAGGCTACGCAGGCACAAGGGAGCCCCTGGTGCGGACTGCTTCAGGGCATTGGCACAGCAGGCCAGGTACCTCTTTCCCACTTTCCTCAGGATATCACTACGCAAGGCGTCCCCACTCAGCATCTCTTGCCTCTCTCTGTCTCTCTCTGCTTGTGTTCGTTCTCTGAAATCTCTTCCTTCTCCCCCTTGTCACTTCACACCTTGGAGTGCCTGACAGAGGGCCTAGAGACCAAAGAGCAAAGGGGGAAGGCCTCTGGCTCTACTGGTTGCCCATGGGTAGAGAAGATCTGCTAGTCTATCTGGAAGGTCTAGAGAGTAGCCATTGATTGGGTAGCCACATCAGGGGCGGACCTGGCCAGGTGAAGCTTGCTGACATGCAGCAGCCTCTCCGGAGACTACTAATTCCGCGGAGAACATTCTATGCAAATACCCGGCTGAGTGCCATGGGCAGAAAACATTGACACATACCTGCCAGAGGTCTATCCTGGGTCTGAAGAGTCCACCCTGGTCTCCAGCCACTCATCATCTCAGCACACACTTTGCCTGCACACGTGGAATCCGCCTCTCTCCACGAATGCCTTCTCCTGCTAGGAAACACACGATGGCACTCAGCCAAAGGAGAGCACAGGCAAAGTCAACTGAAGCCTCCATTTTCAAGAGTTTGCCCTCTGCTGGGCCACAGCCTCCGCTGGCACAGTGCATGTGTGTCACTTCTCCGAAGACAAGGCCGCAATCCGGGCGTCCAGGGCCCCAGCAGTCCAGAGTCTGCGCATGGCGGCACATGGATCACCTCTTTGCCACGTACAGGAGGGAGGCCTGGGCCCTACACTGGCTCCGCTAGAGCTCCACGACCTCAGCTATTTTCCCTGACCTTTGGCCCGTGCCCTCGTGTGTGTGTCATCCCGAGTTACACTTCTTCTCCGACCACTCTGAATCCGCCACCTGCGGATACATGAGCATGAAAATCAACATCTCTCACTGCCTGCAGTGTCACAGGTCACCAGGTGTCTAGGCTCAGGCTGACCTTGGCTGTCTTCTGCCCAGGCAAGGAGCCTAATCCTTCAAAGGCAACGAGGACATGTGGTCATTGGCCGACATTCATTCTTTCATCCACACAGTGGTCTAGATGAGGCTAAAGAGGCCAGGTAGGCCAGGTGAAGGCTGAGTGCGGGGCCTAAGGCTTCTTTCCCAATCACCATGGAGACAGCCACCGCAAGGCTGGCCGGAACTTCTGACGGGGACGGGTCACAAACACCCAGCCAATAGGAGAGGTCCAGCCTAAGCGGCCACTTCCGCAGTGCCCTCCATTTTACCCATGGACACACGACGGCCCCTTCTCTTTTGGGCCACAAAATCCAGGGCACCCAGGGAATCACCTCACAGTAGGCAGCCCCTGATGTGGACACGTTCCACACACTGGGCCGGCAGGCAGGTTCCACTTTTCCACTTACGCTAGGATATCAGTAGGCAAGGCGCCCTTCCTCAGCATCTATGGCCCCTCTGTGTATGTGTTCATTCGGAGAAATCTCTTCCTTCTGCCCCTGAGACACATCACAAGTATGAGGGGCCTGAGAGAGAGCCTAGACATGAAACGGGGGAGGCTTCTGGCTGTAGTGCTTCCCCGTGGGTAGAGAAGAGCAGGTAGTCTCTCTGGAAGGTCTTAGCTTCTGTTGACTGACATGGACAATACAGTAGGGGCGGACTCTGGCCAGGTGGAGCTTGTGGGCAGATGCAACCCCTCCGCTGCTGCTTTGTATGGTGAAAACCTCCCCCCGCCAAGTGGGATGGGTAGAGAACACTGACCCACACCCGCCAGGGGCCTCTCCTGGGACTAAAGATCCCAACATGGTCTCAACGTCGTCACCCTCTCAACACACACCTTTCCTGCACACGTAATCCTGCCTTTCTCCGGCAGGGCCCTATCCTACCAGGAAAAAAAGCAAGCCGCTCAAAAAGGCCGATGCCAGGGAAATCGAGGAAACACTGCCATTTTCCAAATTTTGGCTGTCTACATGTCCCCGCCTCCGCTGCAAGGCCGCGTATGTGGCCGGGCTCCGAAGGCAAGGCCGAAATCCTGGCAGCCTGGGCCCCAGCAGTCCCATGCTTTATGGACGGGGGGACACGGATGACCTGTTCGCCACATACAGGAGGGATCCTTGGGCCCTTCACTGGCTCGCCATTCAGCTCCACGACGTCCACTACCGGCCCTGGCCTTTGCTTTGGCTGGTGCCCCACGGAACGTGTGCTCCGGAGCGATGTTTCTCCACCCATCACTATCATTCTGCCACCAGGGGATGTGTGAGTGTGGGAGTCACCATTTGTCACTGGCAGCAGTGTCACAAGGCAGTAGACTTCCAGGTACCCGCTGACCTAGGCTGCCTTCTGCCCCAGGCAAGGTCCCCAATCCTTTATCCCAGATGCTGACACCCGGGCACTGGCGGACATTCATTTGGAGCAACACACAGGTCTGAGTGAGGGTCAGCGGGCCAGGTAGGTGAAGTCAAGGCCAGGTGGGCGGGGCTGAGGCTCCTTTGCCATCACCATAGAGACAGTCCCCCCACCGCAAGAGTGGGCGGACCTTGTGATGGGCCTGCTGACAAGACTTGAGCCAATGGCAGAGATCCGGCCCGCCAGGCAGATGACACAGGGCCCTCCATTGTGACCTATGACACCTAGTGGCCACAGGATTTGAGCACACCCTGGGAAAGGCTACGCAGGCACAAGGGAGCCCCTGGTGCGGACTGCTTCAGGGCATTGGCACAGCAGGCCAGGTACCTCTTTCCCACTTGCCTCAGGATATCACTACGCAAGGCGTCCCCACTCAGCATCTCTTGCCTCTCTCTGTCTCTCTCTGCTTGTGTTCGTTCTCTCAAATCTCTTCCTTCTCCCCCTTGTCACTTCACACCTTGGAGTGCCTGACAGAGGGCCTAGAGACCAAAGAGCAAAGGGGGAAGGCCTCTGGCTCTACTGGTTGCCCATGGGCAGAGAAGATCTGCTAGTCTATCTGGAAGGTCTAGAGAGTAGCCATTGATTGGGGAGCCACATCACGGGCGGACCTGGCCAGGTGAAGCTTGCTGACATGCAGCAGCCTCTCCGGAGACTACTAATTCCGCGGAGAACATTCTATGCAAATACCCGGCTGAGTGCCATGGGCAGAAAACATTGACACATACCTGCCAGAGGTCTATCCTGGGTCTGAAGAGTCCACCCTGGTCTCCAGCCACTCATCATCTCAGCACACACTTTGCCTGCACACGTGGAATCCGCCTCTCTCCACGAATGCCTTCTCCTGCTAGGAAACACACGATGGCACTCAGCCAAAGGAGAGCACAGGCAAAGTCAACGGAAGCCTCCATTTTCAAGAGTTTGCCCTCTGCTGGGCCACAGCCTCCGCTGGCACAGTGCATGTGTGTCACTTCTCCGAAGACAAGGCCGCAATCCGGGCGTCCAGGGCCCCAGCAGTCCAGAGTCTGCGCATGGCGGCATACGGATCACCTCTTTGCCACGTACAGGAGGGAGGCCTGGGCCCTACACTGGCTCCGCTAGAGCTCCACGACCTCAGCTATTTTCCCTGACCTTTGGCCCGTGCCCTCGTGTGTGTGTCATCCCGAGTTACACTTCTTCTCCGACCACTCTGAATCCGCCACCTGCGGATACATGAGCATGAAAATCAACATCTCTCACTACCTGCAGTGTCACAGGTCACCAGGTGTCTAGGCTCAGGCTGACCTTGGCTGTCTTCTGCCCAGGCAAGGAGCCTAATCCTTCAAAGGCAACGAGGACATGTGGTCATTGGCCGACATTCATTCTTTCATCCACACAGCGGTCTAGATGAGTCTAAAGAGGCCAGGTAGGCCAGGTGAAGGCTGAGTGCGGGGCCTAAGGCTTCTTTCCCAATCACCATGGAGACAGCCACCGCAAGGCTGGCCGGAACTTCTGACGGGGACGGGTCACAAACACCCAGCCAATAGGAGAGGTCCAGCCTAAGCGGCCACTTCCGCAGTGCCCTCCATTTTACCCATGGACACACGACGGCCCCTTCTCTTTTGGGCCACAAAATCCAGGGCACCCAGGGAATCACCTCACAGTAGGCAGCCCCTGATGTGGACACGTTCCACACACTGGGCCGGCAGGCAGGTTCCACTTTTCCACTTACGCTAGGATATCAGTAGGCAAGGCGCCCTTCCTCAGCATCTATGGCCCCTCTGTGTATGTGTTCATTTGGAGAAATCTCTTCCTTCTGCCCCTGAGACACATCACAAGTATGAGGGGCCTGAGAGAGAGCCTAGACATGAAACGGGGGAGGCTTCTGGCTGTAGTGCTTCCCCGTGGGTAGAGAAGAGCAGGTAGTCTCTCTGGAAGGTCTTAGCTTCTGTTGACTGACATGGACAATACAGTAGGGGCGGACTCTGGCCAGGTGGAGCTTGTGGGCAGATGCAACCCCTCCGGCGACGAATAATTCCGCTGCTGCTTTGTATGGTGAAAACCTCCCCCCGCCAAGTGGGATGGGTAGAGAACACTGACCCACACCCTCCAGGGGCCTCTCCTGAGACTAAAGATCCCAACATGGTCTCAACGTCGTCACCCTCTCAGCACACACCTTTCCTGCACACGTAATCCTGCCTTTCTCCGGCAGGGCCCTATCCTACCAGGAAAAAAAGCAAGCCGCTCAAAAAGGCCGATGCCAGGGAAATCGAGGAAACACTGCCATTTTCCAAATTTTGGCTGTCTACATGTCCCCGCCTCCGCTGCAAGGCCGCGTATGTAGCCGGGCTCCGAAGGCAAGGCCGAAATCCTGGCAGCCTGGGCCCCAGCAGTCCCATGCTTTATGGACGGGGGGACACGGATGACCTGTTCGCCACATACAGGAGGGATCCTTGGGCCCTTCACTGGCTCGCCATTCAGCTCCACGACGTCCACTACCGGCCCTGGCCTTTGCTTTGGCTGGTGCCCCACGGAACGTGTGCTCCGGAGCGATGTTTCTCCACCCATCACTATCATTCTGCCACCAGGGGATGTGTGAGTGTGGGAGTCACCATTTGTCACTGGCAGCAGTGTCACAAGGCAGTAGACTTCCAGGTACCCGCTGACCTAGGCTGCCTTCTGCCCCAGGCAAGGTCCCCAATCCTTTATCCCAGATGCTGACACCCGGGCACTGGCGGACATTCATTTGGAGCAACACACAGGTCTGAGTGAGGGTCAGCGGGCCAGGTAGGTGAAGTCAAGGCCAGGTGGGCGGGGCTGAGGCTCCTTTGCCATCACCATAGAGACAGTCCCCCCACCGCAAGAGTGGGCGGACCTTGTGATGGGCCTGCTGACAAGACTTGAGCCAATGGCAGAGATCCGGCCCGCCAGGCAGATGACACAGGGCCCTCCATTGTGACCTATGACACCTAGTGGCCACAGGATTTGAGCACACCCTGGGAAAGGCTACGCAGGCACAAGGGAGCCCCTGGTGCGGACTGCTTCAGGGCATTGGCACAGCAGGCCAGGTACCTCTTTCCCACTTGCCTGAGGATATCACTACGCAAGGCGTCCCCACTCAGCATCTCTTGCCTCTCTCTGTCTCTCTCTGCTTGTGTTCGTTCTCTGAAATCTCTTCCTTCTCCCCCTTGTCACTTCACACCTTGGAGTGCCTGACAGAGGGCCTAGAGTCCAAAGAGCAAAGGGGGAAGCCCTCTGGCTCTACTGGTTGCCCATGGGTAGAGAAGATCTGCTAGTCTATCTGGAAGGTCTAGAGAGTAGCCATTGATTGGGTAGCCACATCACGGGCGGACCTGGCCAGGTGAAGCTTGCTGACATGCAGCAGCCTCTCCGGAGACTACTAATTCCGCGGAGAACATTCTATGCAAATACCCGGCTGAGTGCCATGGGCAGAAAACATTGACACATACCTGCCAGAGGTCTATCCTGGGTCTGAAGAGTCCACCCTGGTCTCCAGCCACTCATCATCTCAGCACACACTTTGCCTGCACACGTGGAATCCGCCTCTCTCCACGAATGCCTTCTCCTGCTAGGAAACACACGATGGCACTCAGCCAAAGGAGAGCACAGGCAAAGTCAACGGAAGCCTCCATTTTCAAGAGTTTGCCCTCTGCTGGGCCACAGCCTCCGCTGGCACAGTGCATGTGTGTCACTTCTCCGAAGACAAGGCCGCAATCCGGGCGTCCAGGGCCCCAGCAGTCCAGAGTCTGCGCATGGCGGCATACGGATCACCTCTTTGCCACGTACAGGAGGGAGGCCTGGGCCCTACACTGGCTCCGCTAGAGCTCCACGACCTCAGCTATTTTCCCTGACCTTTGGCCCGTGCCCTCGTGTGTGTGTCATCCCGAGTTACACTTCTTCTCCGACCACTCTGAATCCGCCACCTGCGGATACATGAGCATGAAAATCAACATCTCTCACTACCTGCAGTGTCACAGGTCACCAGGTGTCTAGGCTCAGGCTGACCTTGGCTGTCTTCTGCCCAGGCAAGGAGCCTAATCCTTCAAAGGCAACGAGGACATGTGGTCATTGGCCGACATTCATTCTTTCATCCACACAGCGGTCTAGATGAGTCTAAAGAGGCCAGGTAGGCCAGGTGAAGGCTGAGTGCGGGGCCTAAGGCTTCTTTCCCAATCACCATGGAGACAGCCACCGCAAGGCTGGCCGGAACTTCTGACGGGGACGGGTCACAAACACCCAGCCAATACGAGAGGTCCAGCCTAAGCGGCCACTTCCGCAGTGCCCTCCATTTTACCCATGGACACACGACGGCCCCTTCTCTTTTGGGCCACAAAATCCAGGGCACCCAGGGAATCACCTCACAGTAGGCAGCCCCTGATGTGGACACGTTCCACACACTGGGCCGGCAGGCAGGTTCCACTTTTCCACTTACGCTAGGATATCAGTAGGCAAGGCGCCCTTCCTCAGCATCTATGGCCCCTCTGTGTATGTGTTCATTCGGAGAAATCTCTTCCTTCTGCCCCTGAGACACATCACAAGTATGAGGGGCCTGAGAGAGAGCCTAGACATGAAACGGGGGAGGCTTCTGGCTGTAGTGCTTCCCCGTGGGTAGAGAAGAGCAGGTAGTCTCTCTGGAAGGTCTTAGCTTCTGTTGACTGACATGGACAATACAGTAGGGGCGGACTCTGGCCAGGTGGAGCTTGTGGGCAGATGCAACCCCTCCGGCGACGAATAATTCCGCTGCTGCTTTGTATGGTGAAAACCTCCCCCCGCCAAGTGGGATGGGTAGAGAACACTGACCCACACCCTCCAGGGGCCTCTCCTGAGACTAAAGATCCCAACATGGTCTCAACGTCGTCACCCTCTCAGCACACACCTTTCCTGCACACGTAATCCTGCCTTTCTCCGGCAGGGCCCTATCCTACCAGGAAAAAAAGCAAGCCGCTCAAAAAGGCCGATGCCAGGGAAATCGAGGAAACACTGCCATTTTCCAAATTTTGGCTGTCTACATGTCCCCGCCTCCGCTGCAAGGCCGCGTATGTGGCCGGGCTCCGAAGGCAAGGCCGAAATCCTGGCAGCCTGGGCCCCAGCAGTCCCATGCTTTATGGACGGGGGGACACGGATGACCTGTTCGCCACATACAGGAGGGATCCTTGGGCCCTTCACTGGCTCGCCATTCAGCTCCACGACGTCCACTACCGGCCCTGGCCTTTGCTTTGGCTGGTGCCCCACGGAACGTGTGCTCCGGAGCGATGTTTCTCCACCCATCACTATCATTCTGCCACCAGGGGATGTGTGAGTGTGGGAGTCACCATTTGTCACTGGCAGCAGTGTCACAAGGCAGTAGACTTCCAGGTACCCGCTGACCTAGGCTGCCTTCTGCCCCAGGCAAGGTCCCCAATCCTTTATCCCAGATGCTGACACCCGGGCACTGGCGGACATTCATTTGGAGCAACACACAGGTCTGAGTGAGGGTCAGCGGGCCAGGTAGGTGAAGTCAAGGCCAGGTGGGCGGGGCTGAGGCTCCTTTGCCATCACCATAGAGACAGTCCCCCCACCGCAAGAGTGGGCGGACCTTGTGATGGGCCTGCTGACAAGACTTGAGCCAATGGCAGAGATCCGGCCCGCCAGGCAGATGACACAGGGCCCTCCATTGTGACCTATGACACCTAGTGGCCACAGGATTTGAGCACACCCTGGGAAAGGCTACGCAGGCACAAGGGAGCCCCTGGTGCGGACTGCTTCAGGGCATTGGCACAGCAGGCCAGGTACCTCTTTCCCACTTGCCTGAGGATATCACTACGCAAGGCGTCCCCACTCAGCATCTCTTGCCTCTCTCTGTCTCTCTCTGCTTGTGTTCGTTCTCTGAAATCTCTTCCTTCTCCCCCTTGTCACTTCACACCTTGGAGTGCCTGACAGAGGGCCTAGAGTCCAAAGAGCAAAGGGGGAAGCCCTCTGGCTCTACTGGTTGCCCATGGGTAGAGAAGATCTGCTAGTCTATCTGGAAGGTCTAGAGAGTAGCCATTGATTGGGTAGCCACATCACGGGCGGACCTGGCCAGGTGAAGCTTGCTGACATGCAGCAGCCTCTCCGGAGACTACTAATTCCGCGGAGAACATTCTATGCAAATACCCGGCTGAGTGCCATGGGCAGAAAACATTGACACATACCTGCCAGAGGTCTATCCTGGGTCTGAAGAGTCCACCCTGGTCTCCAGCCACTCATCATCTCAGCACACACTTTGCCTGCACACGTGGAATCCGCCTCTCTCCACGAATGCCTTCTCCTGCTAGGAAACACACGATGGCACTCAGCCAAAGGAGAGCACAGGCAAAGTCAACGGAAGCCTCCATTTTCAAGAGTTTGCCCTCTGCTGGGCCACAGCCTCCGCTGGCACAGTGCATGTGTGTCACTTCTCCGAAGACAAGGCCGCAATCCGGGCGTCCAGGGCCCCAGCAGTCCAGAGTCTGCGCATGGCGGCATACGGATCACCTCTTTGCCACGTACAGGAGGGAGGCCTGGGCCCTACACTGGCTCCGCTAGAGCTCCACGACCTCAGCTATTTTCCCTGACCTTTGGCCCGTGCCCTCGTGTGTGTGTCATCCCGAGTTACACTTCTTCTCCGACCACTCTGAATCCGCCACCTGCGGATACATGAGCATGAAAATCAACATCTCTCACTACCTGCAGTGTCACAGGTCACCAGGTGTCTAGGCTCAGGCTGACCTTGGCTGTCTTCTGCCCAGGCAAGGAGCCTAATCCTTCAAAGGCAACGAGGACATGTGGTCATTGGCCGACATTCATTCTTTCATCCACACAGCGGTCTAGATGAGTCTAAAGAGGCCAGGTAGGCCAGGTGAAGGCTGAGTGCGGGGCCTAAGGCTTCTTTCCCAATCACCATGGAGACAGCCACCGCAAGGCTGGCCGGAACTTCTGACGGGGACGGGTCACAAACACCCAGCCAATACGAGAGGTCCAGCCTAAGCGGCCACTTCCGCAGTGCCCTCCATTTTACCCATGGACACACGACGGCCCCTTCTCTTTTGGGCCACAAAATCCAGGGCACCCAGGGAATCACCTCACAGTAGGCAGCCCCTGATGTGGACACGTTCCACACACTGGGCCGGCAGGCAGGTTCCACTTTTCCACTTACGCTAGGATATCAGTAGGCAAGGCGCCCTTCCTCAGCATCTATGGCCCCTCTGTGTATGTGTTCATTCGGAGAAATCTCTTCCTTCTGCCCCTGAGACACATCACAAGTATGAGGGGCCTGAGAGAGAGCCTAGACATGAAACGGGGGAGGCTTCTGGCTGTAGTGCTTCCCCGTGGGTAGAGAAGAGCAGGTAGTCTCTCTGGAAGGTCTTAGCTTCTGTTGACTGACATGGACAATACAGTAGGGGCGGACTCTGGCCAGGTGGAGCTTGTGGGCAGATGCAACCCCTCCGGCGACGAATAATTCCGCTGCTGCTTTGTATGGTGAAAACCTCCCCCCGCCAAGTGGGATGGGTAGAGAACACTGACCCACACCCTCCAGGGGCCTCTCCTGAGACTAAAGATCCCAACATGGTCTCAACGTCGTCACCCTCTCAGCACACACCTTTCCTGCACACGTAATCCTGCCTTTCCCCGGCAGGGCCCTATCCTACCAGGAAAAAAAGCAAGCCGCTCAAAAAGGCCGATGCCAGGGAAATCGAGGAAACACTGCCATTTTCCAAATTTTGGCTGTCTACATGTCCCCGCCTCCGCTGCAAGGCCGCGTATGTAGCCGGGCTCCGAAGGCAAGGCCGAAATCCTGGCAGCCTGGGCCCCAGCAGTCCCATGCTTTATGGACGGGGGGACACGGATGACCTGTTCGCCACATACAGGAGGGATCCTTAGGCCCTTCACTGGCTCGCCATTCAGCTCCACGACGTCCACTACCGGCCCTGGCCTTTGCTTTGGCTGGTGCCCCACGGAACGTGTGCTCCGGAGCGATGTTTCTCCACCCATCACTATCATTCTGCCACCAGGGGATGTGTGAGTGTGGGAGTCACCATTTGTCACTGGCAGCAGTGTCACAAGGCAGTAGACTTCCAGGTACCTGCTGACCTAGGCTGCCTTCTGCCCCAGGCAAGGTCCCCAATCCTTTATCCCAGATGCTGACACCTGGGCACTGGCGGACATTCATTTGGAGCAACACACAGGTCTGAGTGAGGGTCAGCGGGCCAGGTAGGTGAAGTCAAGGCCAGGTGGGCGGGGCTGAGGCGCCTTTGCCATCACCATAGAGACAGTCCGCCCGCCGGAAGAGTGGGCGGAGCTTGTGATGGGCCTGCTGACAAGACTTGAGCCAATGGCAGAGATCCGGCCCACCAGGCAGATGACACAGGGCCCTCCATTGTGACCTATGACACCTAGTGGCCACAGGATTTGAGCACACCCTGGGAAAGGCTACGCAGGCACAAGGGAGCCCCTGGTGCGGACTGCTTCAGGGCATTGGCACAGCAGGCCAGGTACCTCTTTCCCACTTTCCTCAGGATATCACTACGCAAGGCGTCCCCACTCAGCATCTCTTGCCTCTCTCTGTCTCTCTCTGCTTGTGTTCGTTCTCTGAAATCTCTTCCTTCTCCCCCTTGTCACTTCACACCTTGGAGTGCCTGACAGAGGGCCTAGAGACCAAAGAGCAAAGGGGGAAGGCCTCTGGCTCTACTGGTTGCCCATGGGTAGAGAAGATCTGCTAGTCTATCTGGAAGGTCTAGAGAGTAGCCATTGATTGGGTAGCCACATCAGGGGCGGACCTGGCCAGGTGAAGCTTGCTGACATGCAGCAGCCTCTCCGGAGACTACTAATTCCGCGGAGAACATTCTATGCAAATACCCGGCTGAGTGCCATGGGCAGAAAACATTGACACATACCTGCCAGAGGTCTATCCTGGGTCTGAAGAGTCCACCCTGGTCTCCAGCCACTCATCATCTCAGCACACACTTTGCCTGCACACGTGGAATCCGCCTCTCTCCACGAATGCCTTCTCCTGCTAGGAAACACACGATGGCACTCAGCCAAAGGAGAGCACAGGCAAAGTCAACTGAAGCCTCCATTTTCAAGAGTTTGCCCTCTGCTGGGCCACAGCCTCCGCTGGCACAGTGCATGTGTGTCACTTCTCCGAAGACAAGGCCGCAATCCGGGCGTCCAGGGCCCCAGCAGTCCAGAGTCTGCGCATGGCGGCACATGGATCACCTCTTTGCCACGTACAGGAGGGAGGCCTGGGCCCTACACTGGCTCCGCTAGAGCTCCACGACCTCAGGTATTTTCCCTGACCTTTGGCCCGTGCCCTCGTGTGTGTGTCATCCCGAGTTACACTTCTTCTCCGACCACTCTGAATCCGCCACCTGCGGATACATGAGCATGAAAATCAACATCTCTCACTGCCTGCAGTGTCACAGGTCACCAGGTGTCTAGGCTCAGGCTGACCTTGGCTGTCTTCTGCCCAGGCAAGGAGCCTAATCCTTCAAAGGCAACGAGGACATGTGGTCATTGGCCGACATTCATTCTTTCATCCACACAGCGGTCTAGATGAGTCTAAAGAGGCCAGGTAGGCCAGGTGAAGGCTGAGTGCGGGGCCTAAGGCTTCTTTCCCAATCACCATGGAGACAGCCACCGCAAGGCTGGCCGGAACTTCTGACGGGGACGGGTCACAAACACCCAGCCAATACGAGAGGTCCAGCCTAAGCGGCCACTTCCGCAGTGCCCTCCATTTTACCCATGGACACACGACGGCCCCTTCTCTTTTGGGCCACAAAATCCAGGGCACCCAGGGAATCACCTCACAGTAGGCAGCCCCTGATGTGGACACGTTCCACACACTGGGCCGGCAGGCAGGTTCCACTTTTCCACTTACGCTAGGATATCAGTAGGCAAGGCGCCCTTCCTCAGCATCTATGGCCCCTCTGTGTATGTGTTCATTCGGAGAAATCTCTTCCTTCTGCCCCTGAGACACATCACAAGTATGAGGGGCCTGAGAGAGAGCCTAGACATGAAACGGGGGAGGCTTCTGGCTGTAGTGCTTCCCCGTGGGTAGAGAAGAGCAGGTAGTCTCTCTGGAAGGTCTTAGCTTCTGTTGACTGACATGGACAATACAGTAGGGGCGGACTCTGGCCAGGTGGAGCTTGTGGGCAGATGCAACCCCTCCGGCGACGAATAATTCCGCTGCTGCTTTGTATGGTGAAAACCTCCCCCCGCCAAGTGGGATGGGTAGAGAACACTGACCCACACCCTCCAGGGGCCTCTCCTGAGACTAAAGATCCCAACATGGTCTCAACGTCGTCACCCTCTCAGCACACACCTTTCCTGCACACGTAATCCTGCCTTTCCCCGGCAGGGCCCTATCCTACCAGGAAAAAAAGCAAGCCGCTCAAAAAGGCCGATGCCAGGGAAATCGAGGAAACACTGCCATTTTCCAAATTTTGGCTGTCTACATGTCCCCGCCTCCGCTGCAAGGCCGCGTATGTAGCCGGGCTCCGAAGGCAAGGCCGAAATCCTGGCAGCCTGGGCCCCAGCAGTCCCATGCTTTATGGACGGGGGGACACGGATGACCTGTTCGCCACATACAGGAGGGATCCTTAGGCCCTTCACTGGCTCGCCATTCAGCTCCACGACGTCCACTACCGGCCCTGGCCTTTGCTTTGGCTGGTGCCCCACGGAACGTGTGCTCCGGAGCGATGTTTCTCCACCCATCACTATCATTCTGCCACCAGGGGATGTGTGAGTGTGGGAGTCACCATTTGTCACTGGCAGCAGTGTCACAAGGCAGTAGACTTCCAGGTACCTGCTGACCTAGGCTGCCTTCTGCCCCAGGCAAGGTCCCCAATCCTTTATCCCAGATGCTGACACCTGGGCACTGGCGGACATTCATTTGGAGCAACACACAGGTCTGAGTGAGGGTCAGCGGGCCAGGTAGGTGAAGTCAAGGCCAGGTGGGCGGGGCTGAGGCGCCTTTGCCATCACCATAGAGACAGTCCGCCCGCCGGAAGAGTGGGCGGAGCTTGTGATGGGCCTGCTGACAAGACTTGAGCCAATGGCAGAGATCCGGCCCACCAGGCAGATGACACAGGGCCCTCCATTGTGACCTATGACACCTAGTGGCCACAGGATTTGAGCACACCCTGGGAAAGGCTACGCAGGCACAAGGGAGCCCCTGGTGCGGACTGCTTCAGGGCATTGGCACAGCAGGCCAGGTACCTCTTTCCCACTTTCCTCAGGATATCACTACGCAAGGCGTCCCCACTCAGCATCTCTTGCCTCTCTCTGTCTCTCTCTGCTTGTGTTCGTTCTCTGAAATCTCTTCCTTCTCCCCCTTGTCACTTCACACCTTGGAGTGCCTGACAGAGGGCCTAGAGACCAAAGAGCAAAGGGGGAAGGCCTCTGGCTCTACTGGTTGCCCATGGGTAGAGAAGATCTGCTAGTCTATCTGGAAGGTCTAGAGAGTAGCCATTGATTGGGTAGCCACATCAGGGGCGGACCTGGCCAGGTGAAGCTTGCTGACATGCAGCAGCCTCTCCGGAGACTACTAATTCCGCGGAGAACATTCTATGCAAATACCCGGCTGAGTGCCATGGGCAGAAAACATTGACACATACCTGCCAGAGGTCTATCCTGGGTCTGAAGAGTCCACCCTGGTCTCCAGCCACTCATCATCTCAGCACACACTTTGCCTGCACACGTGGAATCCGCCTCTCTCCACGAATGCCTTCTCCTGCTAGGAAACACACGATGGCACTCAGCCAAAGGAGAGCACAGGCAAAGTCAACTGAAGCCTCCATTTTCAAGAGTTTGCCCTCTGCTGGGCCACAGCCTCCGCTGGCACAGTGCATGTGTGTCACTTCTCCGAAGACAAGGCCGCAATCCGGGCGTCCAGGGCCCCAGCAGTCCAGAGTCTGCGCATGGCGGCACATGGATCACCTCTTTGCCACGTACAGGAGGGAGGCCTGGGCCCTACACTGGCTCCGCTAGAGCTCCACGACCTCAGCTATTTTCCCTGACCTTTGGCCCGTGCCCTCGTGTGTGTGTCATCCCGAGTTACACTTCTTCTCCGACCACTCTGAATCCGCCACCTGCGGATACATGAGCATGAAAATCAACATCTCTCACTGCCTGCAGTGTCACAGGTCACCAGGTGTCTAGGCTCAGGCTGACCTTGGCTGTCTTCTGCCCAGGCAAGGAGCCTAATCCTTCAAAGGCAACGAGGACATGTGGTCATTGGCCGACATTCATTCTTTCATCCACACAGTGGTCTAGATGAGGCTAAAGAGGCCAGGTAGGCCAGGTGAAGGCTGAGTGCGGGGCCTAAGGCTTCTTTCCCAATCACCATGGAGACAGCCACCGCAAGGCTGGCCGGAACTTCTGACGGGGACGGGTCACAAACACCCAGCCAATAGGAGAGGTCCAGCCTAAGCGGCCACTTCCGCAGTGCCCTCCATTTTACCCATGGACACACGACGGCCCCTTCTCTTTTGGGCCACAAAATCCAGGGCACCCAGGGAATCACCTCACAGTAGGCAGCCCCTGATGTGGACACGTTCCACACACTGGGCCGGCAGGCAGGTTCCACTTTTCCACTTACGCTAGGATATCAGTAGGCAAGGCGCCCTTCCTCAGCATCTATGGCCCCTCTGTGTATGTGTTCATTCGGAGAAATCTCTTCCTTCTGCCCCTGAGACACATCACAAGTATGAGGGGCCTGAGAGAGAGCCTAGACATGAAACGGGGGAGGCTTCTGGCTGTAGTGCTTCCCCGTGGGTAGAGAAGAGCAGGTAGTCTCTCTGGAAGGTCTTAGCTTCTGTTGACTGACATGGACAATACAGTAGGGGCGGACTCTGGCCAGGTGGAGCTTGTGGGCAGATGCAAACCCTCCGCTGCTGCTTTGTATGGTGAAAACCTCCCCCCGCCAAGTGGGATGGGTAGAGAACACTGACCCACACCCGCCAGGGGCCTCTCCTGGGACTAAAGATCCCAACATGGTCTCAACGTCGTCACCCTCTCAACACACACCTTTCCTGCACACGTAATCCTGCCTTTCTCCGGCAGGGCCCTATCCTACCAGGAAAAAAAGCAAGCCGCTCAAAAAGGCCGATGCCAGGGAAATCGAGGAAACACTGCCATTTTCCAAATTTTGGCTGTCTACATGTCCCCGCCTCCGCTGCAAGGCCGCGTATGTGGCCGGGCTCCGAAGGCAAGGCCGAAATCCTGGCAGCCTGGGCCCCAGCAGTCCCATGCTTTATGGACGGGGGGACACGGATGACCTGTTCGCCACATACAGGAGGGATCCTTGGGCCCTTCACTGGCTCGCCATTCAGCTCCACGACGTCCACTACCGGCCCTGGCCTTTGCTTTGGCTGGTGCCCCACGGAACGTGTGCTCCGGAGCGATGTTTCTCCACCCATCACTATCATTCTGCCACCAGGGGATGTGTGAGTGTGGGAGTCACCATTTGTCACTGGCAGCAGTGTCACAAGGCAGTAGACTTCCAGGTACCCGCTGACCTAGGCTGCCTTCTGCCCCAGGCAAGGTCCCCAATCCTTTATCCCAGATGCTGACACCCGGGCACTGGCGGACATTCATTTGGAGCAACACACAGGTCTGAGTGAGGGTCAGCGGGCCAGGTAGGTGAAGTCAAGGCCAGGTGGGCGGGGCTGAGGCTCCTTTGCCATCACCATAGAGACAGTCCCCCCACCGCAAGAGTGGGCGGACCTTGTGATGGGCCTGCTGACAAGACTTGAGCCAATGGCAGAGATCCGGCCCGCCAGGCAGATGACACAGGGGCCTCCATTGTGACCTATGACACCTAGTGGCCACAGGATTTGAGCACACCCTGGGAAAGGCTACGCAGGCACAAGGGAGCCCCTGGTGCGGACTGCTTCAGGGCATTGGCACAGCAGGCCAGGTACCTCTTTCCCACTTGCCTGAGGATATCACTACGCAAGGCGTCCCCACTCAGCATCTCTTGCCTCTCTCTGTCTCTCTCTGCTTGTGTTCCTTCTCTGAAATCTCTTCCTTCTCCCCCTTGTCACTTCACACCTTGGAGTGCCTGACAGAGGGCCTAGAGTCCAAAGAGCAAAGGGGGAAGCCCTCTGGCTCTACTGGTTGCCCATGGGTAGAGAAGATCTGCTAGTCTATCTGGAAGGTCTAGAGAGTAGCCATTGATTGGGTAGCCACATCACGGGCGGACCTGGCCAGGTGAAGCTTGCTGACATGCAGCAGCCTCTCCGGAGACTACTAATTCCGCGGAGAACATTCTATGCAAATACCCGGCTGAGTGCCATGGGCAGAAAACATTGACACATACCTGCCAGAGGTCTATCCTGGGTCTGAAGAGTCCACCCTGGTCTCCAGCCACTCATCATCTCAGCACACACTTTGCCTGCACACGTGGAATCCGCCTCTCTCCACGAATGCCTTCTCCTGCTAGGAAACACACGATGGCACTCAGCCAAAGGAGAGCACAGGCAAAGTCAACGGAAGCCTCCATTTTCAAGAGTTTGCCCTCTGCTGGGCCACAGCCTCCGCTGGCACAGTGCATGTGTGTCACTTCTCCGAAGACAAGGCCGCAATCCGGGCGTCCAGGGCCCCAGCAGTCCAGAGTCTGCGCATGGCGGCACATGGATCACCTCTTTGCCACGTACAGGAGGGAGGCCTGGGCCCTACACTGGCTCCGCTAGAGCTCCACGACCTCAGCTATTTTCCCTGACCTTTGGCCCGTGCCCTCGTGTGTGTGTCATCCCGAGTTACACTTCTTCTCCGACCACTCTGAATCCGCCACCTGCGGATACATGAGCATGAAAATCAACATCTCTCACTGCCTGCAGTGTCACAGGTCACCAGGTGTCTAGGCTCAGGCTGACCTTGGCTGTCTTCTGCCCAGGCAAGGAGCCTAATCCTTCAAAGGCAACGAGGACATGTGGTCATTGGCCGACATTCATTCTTTCATCCACACAGTGGTCTAGATGAGGCTAAAGAGGCCAGGTAGGCCAGGTGAAGGCTGAGTGCGGGGCCTAAGGCTTCTTTCCCAATCACCATGGAGACAGCCACCGCAAGGCTGGCCGGAACTTCTGACGGGGACGGGTCACAAACACCCAGCCAATAGGAGAGGTCCAGCCTAAGCGGCCACTTCCGCAGTGCCCTCCATTTTACCCATGGACACACGACGGCCCCTTCTCTTTTGGGCCACAAAATCCAGGGCACCCAGGGAATCACCTCACAGTAGGCAGCCCCTGATGTGGACACGTTCCACACACTGGGCCGGCAGGCAGGTTCCACTTTTCCACTTACGCTAGGATATCAGTAGGCAAGGCGCCCTTCCTCAGCATCTATGGCCCCTCTGTGTATGTGTTCATTCGGAGAAATCTCTTCCTTCTGCCCCTGAGACACATCACAAGTATGAGGGGCCTGAGAGAGAGCCTAGACATGAAACGGGGGAGGCTTCTGGCTGTAGTGCTTCCCCGTGGGTAGAGAAGAGCAGGTAGTCTCTCTGGAAGGTCTTAGCTTCTGTTGACTGACATGGACAATACAGTAGGGGCGGACTCTGGCCAGGTGGAGCTTGTGGGCAGATGCAACCCCTCCGGCGACGAATAATTCCGCTGCTGCTTTGTATGGTGAAAACCTCCCCCCGCCAAGTGGGATGGGTAGAGAACACTGACCCACACCCGCCAGGGGCCTCTCCTGGGACTAAAGATCCCAACATGGTCTCAACGTCGTCACCCTCTCAACACACACCTTTCCCGCACACGTAATCCTGCCTTTCTCCGGCAGGGCCCTATCCTACCAGGAAAAAAAGCAAGCCGCTGAAAAAGGCCGATGCCAGGGAAATCGAGGAAACACTGCCATTTTCCAAGTTTTGGCTGTCTACATGTCCCCGCCTCCGCTGCAAGGCCGCGTATGTGGCCGGGCTCCGAAGGCAAGGCCGAAATCCTGGCAGCCTGGGCCCCAGCAGTCCCATGCTTTATGGACGGGGGGACACGGATGACCTGTTCGCCACATACAGGAGGGATCCTTGGGCCCTTCACTGGCTCGCCATTCAGCTCCACGACGTCCACTACCGGCCCTGGCCTTTGCTTTGGCTGGTGCCCCACGGAACGTGTGCTCCGGAGCGATGTTTCTCCACCCATCACTATCATTCTGCCACCAGGGGATGTGTGAGTGTGGGAGTCACCATTTGTCACTGGCAGCAGTGTCACAAGGCAGTAGACTTCCAGGTACCCGCTGACCTAGGCTGCCTTCTGCCCCAGGCAAGGTCCCCAATCCTTTATCCCAGATGCTGACACCCGGGCACTGGCGGACATTCATTTGGAGCAACACACAGGTCTGAGTGAGGGTCAGCGGGCCAGGTAGGTGAAGTCAAGGCCAGGTGGGCGGGGCTGAGGCTCCTTTGCCATCACCATAGAGACAGTCCCCCCACCGCAAGAGTGGGCGGAGCTTGTGATGGGCCTGCTGACAAGACTTGAGCCAATGGCAGAGATCCGGCCCGCCAGGCAGATGACACAGGGCCCTCCATTGTGACCTATGACACCTAGTGGCCACAGGATTTGAGCACACCCTGGGAAAGGCTACGCAGGCACAAGGGAGCCCCTGGTGCGGACTGCTTCAGGGCATTGGCACAGCAGGCCAGGTACCTCTTTCCCACTTTCCTCAGGATATCACTACGCAAGGCGTCCCCACTCAGCATCTCTTGCCTCTCTCTGTCTCTCTCTGCTTGTGTTCGTTCTCTGAAATCTCTTCCTTCTCCCCCTTGTCACTTCACACCTTGGAGTGCCTGACAGAGGGCCTAGAGACCAAAGAGCAAAGGGGGAAGGCCTCTGGCTCTACTGGTTGCCCATGGGCAGAGAAGTTCTGCTAGTCTATCTGGAAGGTCTAGAGAGTAGCCATTGATTGGGTAGCCACATCACGGGCGGACCTGGCCAGGTGAAGCTTGCTGACATGCAGCAGCCTCTCCGGAGACTACTAATTCCGCGGAGAACATTCTATGCAAATACCCGGCTGAGTGCCATGGGCAGAAAACATTGACACATACCTGCCAGAGGTCTATCCTGGGTCTGAAGAGTCCACCCTGGTCTCCAGCCACTCATCATCTCAGCACACACTTTGCCTGCACACGTGGAATCCGCCTCTCTCCACGAATGCCTTCTCCTGCTAGGAAACACACGATGGCACTCAGCCAAAGGAGAGCACAGGCAAAGTCAACGGAAGCCTCCATTTTCAAGAGTTTGCCCTCTGCTGGGCCACAGCCTCCGCTGGCACAGTGCATGTGTGTCACTTCTCCGAAGACAAGGCCGCAATCCGGGCGTCCAGGGCCCCAGCAGTCCAGAGTCTGCGCATGGCGGCACATGGATCACCTCTTTGCCACGTACAGGAGGGAGGCCTGGGCCCTACACTGGCTCCGCTAGAGCTCCACGACCTCAGCTATTTTCCCTGACCTTTGGCCCGTGCCCTCGTGTGTGTGTCATCCCGAGTTACACTTCTTCTCCGACCACTCTGAATCCGCCACCTGCGGATACATGAGCATGAAAATCAACATCTCTCACTGCCTGCAGTGTCACAGGTCACCAGGTGTCTAGGCTCAGGCTGACCTTGGCTGTCTTCTGCCCAGGCAAGGAGCCTAATCCTTCAAAGGCAACGAGGACATGTGGTCATTGGCCGACATTCATTCTTTCATCCGTACAGCGGTCTAGATGAGGCTAAAGAGGCCAGGTAGGCCGGGTGAAGGCTGAGTGCGGGGCCTAAGGTTTCTTTCCCAATTACCATGGGGGGGGGAGACAGCCACCGCAAGGCTGGCCGGAACTTCTGACGGGGACGGGTCACAAACACCCAGCCAATACGAGAGGTCCAGCCTAAGCGGCCACTTCCGCAGTGCCCTCCATTTTACCCATGGACACACGACGGCCCCTTCTCTTTTGGGCCACAAAATCCAGGGCACCCAGGGAATCACCTCACAGTAGGCAGCCCCTGATGTGGACACGTTCCACACACTGGGCCGGCAGGCAGGTTCCACTTTTCCACTTACGCTAGGATATCAGTAGGCAAGGCGCCCTTCCTCAGCATCTATGGCCCCTCTGTGTATGTGTTCATTCGGAGAAATCTCTTCCTTCTGCCCCTGAGACACATCACAAGTATGAGGGGCCTGAGAGAGAGCCTAGACATGAAACGGGGGAGGCTTCTGGCTGTAGTGCTTCCCCGTGGGTAGAGAAGAGCAGGTAGTCTCTCTGGAAGGTCTTAGCTTCTGTTGACTGACATGGACAATACAGTAGGGGCGGACTCTGGCCAGGTGGAGCTTGTGGGCAGATGCAACCCCTCCGGCGACGAATAATTCCGCTGCTGCTTTGTATGGTGAAAACCTCCCCCCGCCAAGTGGGATGGGTAGAGAACACTGACCCACACCCTCCAGGGGCCTCTCCTGGGACTAAAGATCCCAACATGGTCTCAACGTCGTCACCCTCTCAGCACACACCTTTCCTGCACACGTAATCCTGCCTTTCTCCGGCAGGGCCCTATCCTACCAGGAAAAAAGCAAGCCGCTCAAAAAGGCCGATGCCAGGGAAATCGAGGAAACACTGCCATTTTCCAAATTTTGGCTGTCTACATGTCCCCGCCTCCGCTGCAAGGCCGCGTATGTGGCCGGGCTCCGAAGGCAAGGCCGAAATCCTGGCAGCCTGGGCCCCAGCAGTCCCATGCTTTATGGACGGGGGGACACGGATGACCTGTTCGCCACATACAGGAGGGATCCTTGGGCCCTTCACTGGCTCGCCATTCAGCTCCACGACGTCCACTACCGGCCCTGGCCTTTGCTTTGGCTGGTGCCCCACGGAACGTGTGCTCCGGAGCGATGTTTCTCCACCCATCACTATCATTCTGCCACCAGGGGATGTGTGAGTGTGGGAGTCACCATTTGTCACTGGCAGCAGTGTCACAAGGCAGTAGACTTCCAGGTACCCGCTGACCTAGGCTGCCTTCTGCCCCAGGCAAGGTCCCCAATCCTTTATCCCAGATGCTGACACCCGGGCACTGGCGGACATTCATTTGGAGCAACACACAGGTCTGAGTGAGGGTCAGCGGGCCAGGTAGGTGAAGTCAAGGCCAGGTGGGCGGGGCTGAGGCTCCTTTGCCATCACCATAGAGACAGTCCCCCCACCGCAAGAGTGGGCGGACCTTGTGATGGGCCTGCTGACAAGACTTGAGCCAATGGCAGAGATCCGGCCCGCCAGGCAGATGACACAGGGCCCTCCATTGTGACCTATGACACCTAGTGGCCACAGGATTTGAGCACACCCTGGGAAAGGCTACGCAGGCACAAGGGAGCCCCTGGTGCGGACTGCTTCAGGGCATTGGCACAGCAGGCCAGGTACCTCTTTCCCACTTTCCTCAGGATATCACTACGCAAGGCGTCCCCACTCAGCATCTCTTGCCTCTCTCTGTCTCTCTCTGCTTGTGTTCGTTCTCTGAAATCTCTTCCTTCTCCCCCTTGTCACTTCACACCTTGGAGTGCCTGACAGAGGGCCTAGAGACCAAAGAGCAAAGGGGGAAGGCCTCTGGCTCTACTGGTTGCCCATTGGGCAGAGAAGATCTGCTAGTCTATCTGGAAGGTCTAGAGAGTAGCCATTGATTGGGGAGCCACATCACGGGCGGACCTGGCCAGGTGAAGCTTGCTGACATGCAGCAGCCTCTCCGGAGACTACTAATTCCGCGGAGAACATTCTATGCAAATACCCGGCTGAGTGCCATGGGCAGAAAACATTGACACATACCTGCCAGAGGTCTATTCTGGGTCTGAAGAGTCCACCCTGGTCTCCAGCCACTCATCATCTCAGCACACACTTTGCCTGCACACGTGGAATCCGCCTCTCTCCACGAATGCCTTCTCCTGCTAGGAAACACACGATGGCACTCAGCGAAAGGAGAGCACAGGGAAAGTCAACGGAAGCCTCCATTTTCAAGAGTTTGCCCTCTGCTGGGCCACAGCCTCCGCTGGCACAGTGCATGTGTGTCACTTCTCCGAAGACAAGGCCGCAATCCGGGCGTCCAGGGCCCCAGCAGTCCAGAGTCTGCGCATGGCGGCATACGGATCACCTTTTTGCCACGTACAGGAGGGAGGCCTGGGCCCTACACTGCTCCGCTAGAGCTCCACGACCTCAGCTATTTTCCCTGACCTTTGGCCCGTGCCCTCGTGTGTGTGTCATCCCGAGTTACACTTCTTCTCCGACCACTCTGAATCCGCCACCTGCGGATACATGAGCATGAAAATCAACATCTCTCACTGCCTGCAGTGTCACAGGTCACCAGGTGTCTAGGCTCAGGCTGACCTTGGCTGTCTTCTGCCCAGGCAAGGAGCCTAATCCTTCAAAGGCAACGAGGACATGTGGTCATTGGCCGACATTCATTCTTTCATCCACACAGCGGTCTAGATGAGGCTAAAGAGGCCAGGTAGGCCAGGTGAAGGCTGAGTGCGGGGCCTAAGGCTTCTTTCCCAATCACCATGGAGATAGCCACCGCAAGGCTGGCCGGAACTTCTGACGGGGACGGGTCACAAACACCGAGCCAATAGGAGAGGTCCAGCCTAAGCGGCCACTTCCGCAGTGCCCTCCATTTTACCCATGGACACACGACGGCCCCTTCTCTTTTGGGCCACAAAATCCAGGGCACCCAGGGAATCACCTCACAGTAGGCAGCCCCTGATGTGGACACGTTCCACACACTGGGCCGGCAGGCAGGTTCCACTTTTCCACTTACGCTAGGATATCAGTAGGCAAGGCGCCCTTCCTCAGCATCTATGGCCCCTCTGTGTATGTGTTCATTCGGAGAAATCTCTTCCTTCTGCCCCTGAGACACATCACAAGTATGAGGGGCCTGAGAGAGAGCCTAGACATGAAACGGGGGAGGCTTCTGGCTGTAGTGCTTCCCCGTGGGTAGAGAAGAGCAGGTAGTCTCTCTGGAAGGTCTTAGCTTCTGTTGACTGACATGGACAATACAGTAGGGGCGGACTCTGGCCAGGTGGAGCTTGTGGGCAGATGCAACCCCTCCGGCGACGAATAATTCCGCTGCTGCTTTGTATGGTGAAAACCTCCCCCCGCCAAGTGGGATGGGTAGAGAACACTGACCCACACCCTCCAGGGGCCTCTCCTGGGACTAAAGATCCCAACATGGTCTCAACGTCGTCACCCTCTCAGCACACACCTTTCCCGCACACGTAATCCTGCCTTTCTCCGGCAGGGCCCTATCCTACCAGGAAAAAAAGCAAGCCGCTCAAAAAGGCCGATGCCAGGGAAATCGAGGAAACACTGCCATTTTCCAAATTTTGGCTGTCTACATGTCCCCGCCTCCGCTGCAAGGCCGCGTATGTGGCCGGGCTCCGAAGGCAAGGCCGAAATCCTGGCAGCCTGGGCCCCAGCAGTCCCATGCTTTATGGACGGGGGGACACGGATGACCTGTTCGCCACATACAGGAGGGATCCTTGGGCCCTTCACTGGCTCGCCATTCAGCTCCACGACGTCCACTTCCGGCCCTGGCCTTTGCTTTGGCTGGTGCCCCACGCAACGTGTGCTCCGGAGCGATGTTTCTCCACCCATCACTATCATTCTGCCACCAGGGGATGTGTGAGTGTGGGAGTCACCATTTGTCACTGGCAGCAGTGTCACAAGGCAGTAGACTTCCAGGTACCCGCTGACCTAGGCTGCCTTCTGCCCCAGGCAAGGTCCCCAATCCTTTATCCCAGATGCTGACACCCGGGCACTGGCGGACATTCATTTGGAGCAACACACAGGTCTGAGTGAGGGTCAGCGGGCCAGGTAGGTGAAGTCAAGGCCAGGTGGGCGGGGCTGAGGCTCCTTTGCCATCACCATAGAGACAGTCCCCCCACTGCAAGAGTGGGCGGAGCTTGTGATGGGCCTGCTGACAAGACTTGAGCCAATGGCAGAGATCCGGCCCGCCAGGCAGATGACACAGGGCCCTCCATTGTGACCTATGACACCTAGTGGCCACAGGATTTGAGCACACCCTGGGAAAGGCTACGCAGGCACAAGGGAGCCCCTGGTGCGGACTGCTTCAGGGCATTGGCACAGCAGGCCAGGTACCTCTTTCCCACTTTCCTCAGGATATCACTACGCAAGGCGTCCCCACTCAGCATCTCTTGCCTCTCTCTGTCTCTCTCTGCTTGTGTTCGTTCTCTGAAATCTCTTCCTTCTCCCCTTTGTCACTTCACACCTTGGAGTGCCTGACAGAGGGCCTAGAGACCAAAGAGCAAAGGGGGAAGCCCTCTGGCTCTACTGGTTGCCCATGGGCAGAGAAGATCTGCTAGTCTATCTGGAAGGTCCAGAGAGTAGCCATTGATTGGGTAGCCACATCACGGGCGGACCTGGCCAGGTGAAGCTTGCTGACATGCAGCAGCCTCTCCGGAGACTACTAATTCCGCGGAGAACATTCTATGCAAATACCCGGCTGAGTGCCATGGGCAGAAAACATTGACACATACCTGCCAGAGGTCTATCCTGGGTCTGAAGAGTCCACCCTGGTCTCCAGCCACTCATCATCTCAGCACACACTTTGCCTGCACACGTGGAATCCGCCTCTCTCCACGAATGCCTTCTCCTGCTAGGAAACACACGATGGCACTCAGCCAAAGGAGAGCACAGGCAAAGTCAACGGAAGCCTCCATTTTCAAGAGTTTGCCCTCTGCTGGGCCACAGCCTCCGCTGGCACAGTGCATGTGTGTCACTTCTCCGAAGACAAGGCCGCAATCCGGGCGTCCAGGGCCCCAGCAGTCCAGAGTCTGCGCATGGCGGCATATGGATCACCTCTTTGCCACGTACAGGAGGGAGGCCTGGGCCCTACACTGGCTCCGCTAGAGCTCCACGACCTCAGCTATTTTCCCTGACCTTTGGCCCGTGCCCTCGTGTGTGTGTCATCCCGAGTTACACTTCTTCTCCGACCACTCTGAATCCGCCACCTGCGGATACATGAGCATGAAAATCAACATCTCTCACTGCCTGCAGTGTCACAGGTCACCAGGTGTCTAGGCTCAGGCTGACCTTGGCTGTCTTCTGCCCAGGCAAGGAGCCTAATCCTTCAAAGGCAACGAGGACATGTGGTCATTGGCCGACATTCATTCTTTCATCCACACAGCGGTCTAGATGAGGCTAAAGAGGCCAGGTAGGCCAGGTGAAGGCTGAGTGCGGGGCCTAAGGCTTCTTTCCCAATCACCATGGAGACAGCCACCGCAAGGCTGGCCGGAACTTCTGACGGGGACGGGTCACAAACACCCAGCCAATAGGAGAGGTCCAGCCTAAGCGGCCACTTCCGCAGTGCCCTCCATTTTACCCATGGACACACGACGGCCCCTTCTCTTTTGGGCCACAAAATCCAGGGCACCCAGGGAATCACCTCACAGTAGGCAGCCCCTGATGTGGACACGTTCCACACACTGGGCCGGCAGGCAGTTTCCACTTTTCCACTTACGCTAGGATATCAGTAGGCAAGGCGCCCTTCCTCAGCATCTATGGCCCCTCTGTGTATGTGTTCATTCGGAGAAATCTCTTCCTTCTGCCCCTGAGACACATCACAAGTATGAGGGGCCTGAGAGAGAGCCTAGACATGAAACGGGGGAGGCTTCTGGCTGTAGTGCTTCCCCGTGGGTAGAGAAGAGCAGGTAGTCTCTCTGGAAGGTCTTAGCTTCTGTTGACTGACATGGACAATACAGTAGGGGCGGACTCTGGCCAGGTGGAGCTTGTGGGCAGATGCAACCCCTCCGGCGACGAATAATTCCGCTGCTGCTTTGTATGGTGAAAACCTCCCCCGCCAAGTGGGATGGGTAGAGAACACTGACCCACACCCTCCAGGGGCCTCTCCTGGGACTAAAGATCCCAACATGGTCTCAACGTCGTCACCCTCTCAGCACACACCTTTCCCGCACACGTAATCCTGCCTTTCTCCGGCAGGGCCCTATCCTACCAGGAAAAAGCAAGCCGCTCAAAAAGGCCGATGCCAGGGAAATCGAGGAAACACTGCCATTTTCCAAATTTTGGCTGTCTACATGTCCCCGCCTCCGCTGCAAGGCCGCGTATGTGGCCGGGCTCCGAAGGCAAGGCCGAAATCCTGGCAGCCTGGGCCCCAGCAGTCCCATGCTTTATGGACGGGGGGACACGGATGACCTGTTCGCCACATACAGGAGGGATCCTTGGGCCCTTCACTGGCTCGCCATTCAGCTCCACGACGTCCACTACCGGCCCTGGCCTTTGCTTTGGCTGGTGCCCCACGGAACGTGTGCTCCGGAGCGATGTTTCTCCACCCATCACTATCATTCTGCCACCAGGGGATGTGTGAGTGTGGAATACTATCTCTCTATGGCAGTGTCACAAGGCAGTAGACTTCCAGGTACCCGCTGACCTAGGCTGCCTTCTGCCCCAGGCAAGGTCCCCAATCCTTTATCCCAGATGCTGACACCCGGGCACTGGCGGACATTCATTTGGAGCAACACACAGGTCTGAGTGAGGGTCAGCGGGCCAGGTAGGTGAAGTCAAGGCCAGGTGGGCGGGGCTGAGGCTCCTTTGCCATCACCATAGAGACAGTCCCCCCACCGCAAGAGTGGGCGGACCTTGTGATGGGCCTGCTGACAAGACTTGAGCCAATGGCAGAGATCCGGCCCGCCAGGCAGATGACACAGGGCCCTCCATTGTGACCTATGACACCTAGTGGCCACAGGATTTGAGCACACCCTGGGAAAGGCTACGCAGGCACAAGGGAGCCCCTGGTGCGGACTGCTTCAGGGCATTGGCACAGCAGGCCAGGTACCTCTTTCCCACTTTCCTCAGGATATCACTACGCAAGGCGTCCCCACTCAGCATCTCTTGCCTCTCTCTGTCTCTCTCTGCTTGTGTTCCTTCTCTGAAATCTGTTCCTTCTCCCCCTTGTCACTTCACACCTTGGAGTGCCTGACAGAGGGCCTAGAGACCAAAGAGCAAAGGGGGAAGGCCTCTGGCTCTACTGGTTGCCCATGGGCAGAGAAGATCTGCTAGTCTATCTGGAAGGTCTAGAGAGTAGCCATTGATTGGGTAGCCACATCACGGGCGGACCTGGCCAGGTGAAGCTTGCTGACATGCAGCAGCCTCTCCGGAGACTACTAATTCCGCGGAGAACATTCTATGCAAATACCCGGCTGAGTGCCATGGGCAGAAAACATTGACACATACCTGCCAGAGGTCTATCCTGGGTCTGAAGAGTCCACCCTGGTCTCCAGCCACTCATCATCTCAGCACACACTTTGCCTGCACACGTGGAATCCGCCTCTCTCCACGAATGCCTTCTCCTGCTAGGAAACACACGATGGCACTCAGCCAAAGGAGAGCACAGGCAAAGTCAACTGAAGCCTCCATTTTCAAGAGTTTGCCCTCTGCTGGGCCACAGCCTCCGCTGGCACAGTGCATGTGTGTCACTTCTCCGAAGACAAGGCCGCAATCCGGGCGTCCAGGGCCCCAGCAGTCCAGAGTCTGCGCATGGCGGCATATGGATCACCTCTTTGCCACGTACAGGAGGGAGGCCTGGGCCCTACACTGGCTCCGCTAGAGCTCCACGACCTCAGCTATTTTCCCTGACCTTTGGCCCGTGCCCTCGTGTGTGTGTCATCCCGAGTTACACTTCTTCTCCGACCACTCTGAATCCGCCACCTGCGGATACATGAGCATGAAAATCAACATCTCTCACTGCCTGCAGTGTCACAGGTCACCAGGTGTCTAGGCTCAGGCTGACCTTGGCTGTCCTCTGCCCAGGCAAGGAGCCTAATCCTTCAAAGGCAACGAGAACATGTGGTCATTGGCCGACATTCATTCTTTCATCCACACAGCGGTCTAGATGAGGCTAAAGAGGCCAGGTAGGCCAGGTGACGGCTGAGTGCGGGGCCTAAGGCTTCTTTCCCAATCACCATGGAGACAGCCACCGCAAGGCTGGCCGGAACTTCTGACGGGGACGGGTCACAAACACCCAGCCAATAGGAGAGGTCCAGCCTAAGCGGCCACTTCCGCAGTGCCCTCCATTTTACCCATGGACACACGACGGCCCCTTCTCTTTTGGGCCACAAAATCCAGGGCACCCAGGGAATCACCTCACAGTAGGCAGCCCCTGATGTGGACACGTTCCACACACTGGGCCGGCAGGCAGGTTCCACTTTTCCACTTACGCTAGGATATCAGTAGGCAAGGCGCCCTTCCTCAGCATCTATGGCCCCTCTGTGTATGTGTTCATTCGGAGAAATCTCTTCCTTCTGCCCCTGAGACACATCACAAGTATGAGGGGCCTGAGAGAGAGCCTAGACATGAAACGGGGGAGGCTTCTGGCTGTAGTGCTTCCCCGTGGGTAGAGAAGAGCAGGTAGTCTCTCTGGAAGGTCTTAGCTTCTGTTGACTGACATGGACAATACAGTAGGGGCGGACTCTGGCCAGGTGGAGCTTGTGGGCAGATGCAACCCCTCCGGCGACGAATAATTCCGCTGCTGCTTTGTATGGTGAAAACCTCCCCCCGCCAAGTGGGATGGGTAGAGAACACTGACCCACACCCTCCAGGGGCCTCTCCTGGGACTAAAGATCCCAACATGGTCTCAACGTCGTCACCCTCTCAGCACACACCTTTCCCGCACACGTAATCCTGCCTTTCTCCGGCAGGGCCCTATCCTACCAGGAAAAAGCAAGCCGCTCAAAAAGGCCGATGCCAGGGAAATCGAGGAAACACTGCCATTTTCCAAATTTTGGCTGTCTACATGTCCCCGCCTCCGCTGCAAGGCCGCGTATGTGGCCGGGCTCCGAAGGCAAGGCCGAAATCCTGGCAGCCTGGGCCCCAGCAGTCCCATGGTTTATGGACGGGGGGACACGGATGACCTGTTCGCCACATACAGGAGGGATCCTTGGGCCCTTCACTGGCTCGCCATTCAGCTCCACGACGTCCACTACCGGCCCTGGCCTTTGCTTTGGCTGGTGCCCCACGGAACGTGTGCTCCGGAGCGATGTTTCTCCACCCATCACTATCATTCTGCCACCAGGGGATGTGGGAGTCACCATTTGTCACTGGCAGCAGTGTCACAAGGCAGTAGACTTCCAGGTACCCGCTGACCTAGGCTGCCTTCTGCCCCAGGCAAGGTCCCCAATCCTTTATCCCAGATGCTGACACCCGGGCACTGGCGGACATTCATTTGGAGCAACACACAGGTCTGAGTGAGGGTCAGCGGGCCAGGTAGGTGAAGTCAAGGCCAGGTGGGCGGGGCTGAGGCTCCTTTGCCATCACCATAGAGACAGTCCCCCCACCGCAAGAGTGGGCGGACCTTGTGATGGGCCTGCTGACAAGACTTGAGCCAATGGCAGAGATCCGGCCCGCCAGGCAGATGACACAGGGCCCTCCATTGTGACCTATGACACCTAGTGGCCACAGGATTTGAGCACACCCTGGGAAAGGCTACGCAGGCACAAGGGAGCCCCTGGTGCGGACTGCTTCAGGGCATTGGCACAGCAGGCCAGGTACCTCTTTCCCACTTTCCTCAGGATATCACTACGCAAGGCGTCCCCACTCAGCATCTCTTGCCTCTCTCTGTCTCTCTCTGCTTGTGTTCCTTCTCTGAAATCTGTTCCTTCTCCCCCTTGTCACTTCACACCTTGGAGTGCCTGACAGAGGGCCTAGAGACCAAAGAGCAAAGGGGGAAGGCCTCTGGCTCTACTGGTTGCCCATGGGCAGAGAAGATCTGCTAGTCTATCTGGAAGGTCTAGAGAGTAGCCATTGATTGGGTAGCCACATCACGGGCGGACCTGGCCAGGTGAAGCTTGCTGACATGCAGCAGCCTCTCCGGAGACTACTAATTCCCCGGAGAACATTCTATGCAAATACCCGGCTGAGTGCCATGGGCAGAAAACATTGACACATACCTGCCAGAGGTCTATCCTGGGTCTGAAGAGTCCACCCTGGTCTCCAGCCACTCATCATCTCAGCACACACTTTGCCTGCACACGTGGAATCCGCCTCTCTCCACGAATGCCTTCTCCTGCTAGGAAACACACGATGGCACTCAGCCAAAGGAGAGCACAGGCAAAGTCAACTGAAGCCTCCATTTTCAAGAGTTTGCCCTCTGCTGGGCCACAGCCTCCGCTGGCACAGTGCATGTGTGTCACTTCTCCGAAGACAAGGCCGCAATCCGGGCGTCCAGGGCCCCAGCAGTCCAGAGTCTGCGCATGGCGGCATATGGATCACCTCTTTGCCACGTACAGGAGGGAGGCCTGGGCCCTACACTGGCTCCGCTAGAGCTCCACGACCTCAGCTATTTTCCCTGACCTTTGGCCCGTGCCCTCGTGTGTGTGTCATCCCGAGTTACACTTCTTCTCCGACCACTCTGAATCCGCCACCTGCGGATACATGAGCATGAAAATCAACATCTCTCACTGCCTGCAGTGTCACAGGTCACCAGGTGTCTAGGCTCAGGCTGACCTTGGCTGTCTTCTGCCCAGGCAAGGAGCCTAATCCTTCAAAGGCAACGAGGACATGTGGTCATTGGCCGACATTCATTCTTTCATCCACACAGCGGTCTAGATGAGGCTAAAGAGGCCAGGTAGGCCAGGTGACGGCTGAGTGCGGGGCCTAAGGCTTCTTTCCCAATCACCATGGAGACAGCCACCGCAAGGCTGGCCGGAACTTCTGACGGGGACGGGTCACAAACACCCAGCCAATAGGAGAGGTCCAGCCTAAGCGGCCACTTCCGCAGTGCCCTCCATTTTACCCATGGACACACGACGGCCCCTTCTCTTTTGGGCCACAAAATCCAGGGCACCCAGGGAATCACCTCACAGTAGGCAGCCCCTGATGTGGACACGTTCCACACACTGGGCCGGCAGGCAGTTTCCACTTTTCCACTTACGCTAGGATATCAGTAGGCAAGGCGCCCTTCCTCAGCATCTATGGCCCCTCTGTGTATGTGTTCATTCGGAGAAATCTCTTCCTTCTGCCCCTGAGACACATCACAAGTATGAGGGGCCTGAGAGAGAGCCTAGACATGAAACGGGGGAGGCTTCTGGCTGTAGTGCTTCCCCGTGGGTAGAGAAGAGCAGGTAGTCTCTCTGGAAGGTCTTAGCTTCTGTTGACTGACATGGACAATACAGTAGGGGCGGACTCTGGCCAGGTGGAGCTTGTGGGCAGATGCAACCCCTCCGGCGACGAATAATTCCGCTGCTGCTTTGTATGGTGAAAACCTCCCCCCGCCAAGTGGGATGGGTAGAGAACACTGACCCACACCCTCCAGGGGCCTCTCCTGGGACTAAAGATCCCAACATGGTCTCAACGTCGTCACCCTCTCAGCACACACCTTTCCCGCACACGTAATCCTGCCTTTCTCCGGCAGGGCCCTATCCTACCAGGAAAAAGCAAGCCGCTCAAAAAGGCCGATGCCAGGGAAATCGAGGAAACACTGCCATTTTCCAAATTTTGGCTGTCTACATGTCCCCGCCTCCGCTGCAAGGCCGCGTATGTGGCCGGGCTCCGAAGGCAAGGCCGAAATCCTGGCAGCCTGGGCCCCAGCAGTCCCATGGTTTATGGACGGGGGGACACGGATGACCTGTTCGCCACATACAGGAGGGATCCTTGGGCCCTTCACTGGCTCGCCATTCAGCTCCACGACGTCCACTACCGGCCCTGGCCTTTGCTTTGGCTGGTGCCCCACGGAACGTGTGCTCCGGAGCGATGTTTCTCCACCCATCACTATCATTCTGCCACCAGGGGATGTGTGAGTGTGGGAGTCACCATTTGTCACTGGCAGCAGTGTCACAAGGCAGTAGACTTCCAGGTACCCGCTGACCTAGGCTGCCTTCTGCCCCAGGCAAGGTCCCCAATCCTTTATCCCAGATGCTGACACCCGGGCACTGGCGGACATTCATTTGGAGCAACACACAGGTCTGAGTGAGGGTCAGCGGGCCAGGTAGGTGAAGTCAAGGCCAGGTGGGCGGGGCTGAGGCTCCTTTGCCATCACCATAGAGACAGTCCCCCCACCGCAAGAGTGGGCGGACCTTGTGATGGGCCTGCTGACAAGACTTGAGCCAATGGCAGAGATCCGGCCCGCCAGGCAGATGACACAGGGCCCTCCATTGTGACCTATGACACCTAGTGGCCACAGGATTTGAGCACACCCTGGGAAAGGCTACGCAGGCACAAGGGAGCCCCTGGTGCGGACTGCTTCAGGGCATTGGCACAGCAGGCCAGGTACCTCTTTCCCACTTTCCTCAGGATATCACTACGCAAGGCGTCCCCACTCAGCATCTCTTGCCTCTCTCTGTCTCTCTCTGCTTGTGTTCCTTCTCTGAAATCTGTTCCTTCTCCCCCTTGTCACTTCACACCTTGGAGTGCCTGACAGAGGGCCTAGAGACCAAAGAGCAAAGGGGGAAGGCCTCTGGCTCTACTGGTTGCCCATGGGCAGAGAAGATCTGCTAGTCTATCTGGAAGGTCTAGAGAGTAGCCATTGATTGGGTAGCCACATCACGGGCGGACCTGGCCAGGTGAAGCTTGCTGACATGCAGCAGCCTCTCCGGAGACTACTAATTCCCCGGAGAACATTCTATGCAAATACCCGGCTGAGTGCCATGGGCAGAAAACATTGACACATACCTGCCAGAGGTCTATCCTGGGTCTGAAGAGTCCACCCTGGTCTCCAGCCACTCATCATCTCAGCACACACTTTGCCTGCACACGTGGAATCCGCCTCTCTCCACGAATGCCTTCTCCTGCTAGGAAACACACGATGGCACTCAGCCAAAGGAGAGCACAGGCAAAGTCAACTGAAGCCTCCATTTTCAAGAGTTTGCCCTCTGCTGGGCCACAGCCTCCGCTGGCACAGTGCATGTGTGTCACTTCTCCGAAGACAAGGCCGCAATCCGGGCGTCCAGGGCCCCAGCAGTCCAGAGTCTGCGCATGGCGGCATATGGATCACCTCTTTGCCACGTACAGGAGGGAGGCCTGGGCCCTACACTGGCTCCGCTAGAGCTCCACGACCTCAGCTATTTTCCCTGACCTTTGGCCCGTGCCCTCGTGTGTGTGTCATCCCGAGTTACACTTCTTCTCCGACCACTCTGAATCCGCCACCTGCGGATACATGAGCATGAAAATCAACATCTCTCACTGCCTGCAGTGTCACAGGTCACCAGGTGTCTAGGCTCAGGCTGACCTTGGCTGTCTTCTGCCCAGGCAAGGAGCCTAATCCTTCAAAGGCAACGAGGACATGTGGTCATTGGCCGACATTCATTCTTTCATCCACACAGCGGTCTAGATGAGGCTAAAGAGGCCAGGTAGGCCAGGTGAAGGCTGAGTGCGGGGCCTAAGGCTTCTTTCCCAATCACCATGGAGACAGCCACCGCAAGGCTGGCCGGAACTTCTGACGGGGATGGGTCACAAACACCCAGCCAATAGGAGAGGTCCAGCCTAAGCGGCCACTTCCGCAGTGCCCTCCATTTTACCCATGGACACACGACGGCCCCTTCTCTTTTGGGCCACAAAATCCAGGGCACCCAGGGAATCACCTCACAGTAGGCAGCCCCTGATGTGGACACGTTCCACACCCTGGGCCGGCAGGCAGGTTCCACTTTTCCACTTACGCTAGGATATCAGTAGGCAAGGCGCCCTTCCTCAGCATCTATGGCCCTTCTGTGTATGTGTTCATTCGGAGAAATCTCTTCCTTCTGCCCCTGAGACACATCACAAGTATGAGGGGCCTGAGAGAGAGCCTAGACATGAAACGGGGGAGGCTTCTGGCTGTAGTGCTTCCCCGTGGGTAGAGAAGAGCAGGTAGTCTCTCTGGAAGGTCTTAGCTTCTGTTGACTGACATGGACAATACAGTAGGGGCGGACTCTGGCCAGGTGGAGCTTGTGGGCAGATGCAACCCCTCCGGCGACGAATAATTCCGCTGCTGCTTTGTATGGTGAAAACCTCCCCCCGCCAAGTGGGATGGGTAGAGAACACTGACCCACACCCTCCAGGGGCCTCTCCTGGGACTAAAGATCCCAACATGGTCTCAACGTCGTCACCCTCTCAGCACACACCTTTCCTGCACACGTAATCCTGCCTTTCTCCGGCAGGGCCCTATCCTACCAGGAAAAAAAGCAAGCCGCTCAAAAAGGCCGATGCCAGGGAAATCGAGGAAACACTGCCATTTTCCAAATTTTGGCTGTCTACATGTCCCCGCCTCCGCTGCAAGGCCGCGTATGTGGCCAGGCTCCGAAGGCAAGGCCGAAATCCTGGCAGCCTGGGTCCCAGCAGTCCCATGCTTTATGGACGGGGGGACACGGATGACCTGTTCGCCACATACAGGAGGGATCCTTGGGCCTTTCACTGGCTCGCCATTCAGCTCCACAACGTCAACTTCCGGCCCTGGCCTTTGCTTTGGCTGGTGCCCCACGGAACGTGTGCTCCGGAGCAATGTTTCTCCACCCATCACTATCATTCTGCCACCAGGGGATGTGTGAGTGTGGGAGTCACCATTTGTCACTGGCAACAGTGTCACAAGGCAGTAGACTTCCAGGTACCCGCTGACCTAGGCTGCCTTCTGCCCCAGGCAAGGTCCCCAATCCTTTATCCCAGATGCTGACACCCGGGCACTGGCGGACATTCATTTGGAGCAACACACAGGTCTGAGTGAGGGTCAGCGGGCCAGGTAGGTGAAGTCAAGGCCAGGTGGGCGGGGCTGAGGCTCCTTTGCCATCACCATAGAGACAGTCCCCCCACCGCAAGAGTGGGCGGAGCTTGTGATGGGCCTGCTGACAAGACTTGAGCCAATGGCAGAGATCCGGCCCGCCAGGCAGATGACACAGGGCCCTCCATTGTGACCTATGACACCTAGTGGCCACAGGATTTGAGCACACCCTGGGAAAGGCTACGCAGGCACAAGGGAGCCCCTGGTGCGGACTGCTTCAGGGCATTGGCACAGCAGGCCAGGTACCTCTTTCCCACTTTCCTCAGGATATCACTACGCAAGGCGTCCCCACTCAGCATCTCTTGCCTCTCTCTGTCTCTCTCTGGATGTGTTCGTTCTCTGAAATCTCTTCCTTCTCCCCCTTGTCACTTCACACCTTGGAGTGCCTGACAGAGGGCCTAGAGACCAAAGAGCAAAGGGGGAAGGCCTCTGGCTCTACTGGTTGCCCATGGGCAGAGAAGATCTGCTAGTCTATCTGGAAGGTCTAGAGAGTAGCCATTGATTGGGGAGCCACATCACGGGCGGACCTGGCCAGGTGAAGCTTGCTGACATGCAGCAGCCTCTCCGGAGACTACTAATTCCCCGGAGAACATTCTATGCAAATACCCGGCTGAGTGCCATGGGCAGAAAACATTGACACATACCTGCCAGAGGTCTATCCTGGGTCTGAAGAGTCCACCCTGGTCTCCAGCCACTCATCATCTCAGCACACACTTTGCCTGCACACGTGGAATCCGCCTCTCTCCACGAATGCCTTCTCCTGCTAGGAAACACACGATGGCACTCAGCCAAAGGAGAGCACAGGCAAAGTCAACTGAAGCGTCCATTTTCAAGAGTTTGCCCTCTGCTGGGCCACAGCCTCCGCTGGCACAGTGCATGTGTGTCACTTCTCCGAAGACAAGGCCGCAATCCGGGCGTCCAGGGCCCCAGCAGTCCAGAGTCTGCGCATGGCGGCATATGGATCACCTCTTTGCCACGTACAGGAGGGAGGCCTGGGCCCTACACTGGCTCCGCTAGAGCTCCACGACCTCAGCTATTTTCCCTGACCTTTGGCCCGTGCCCTCGTGTGTGTGTCATCCCGAGTTACACTTCTTCTCCGACCACTCTGAATCCGCCACCTGCGGATACATGAGCATGAAAATCAACATCTCTCACTGCCTGCAGTGTCACAGGTCACCAGGTGTCTAGGCTCAGGCTGACCTTGGCTGTCTTCTGCCCAGGCAAGGAGCCTAATCCTTCAAAGGCAACGAGGACATGTGGTCATTGGCCGACATTCATTCTTTCATCCACACAGCGGTCTAGATGAGGCTAAAGAGGCCAGGTAGGCCAGGTGAAGGCTGAGTGCGGGGCCTAAGGCTTCTTTCCCAATCACCATGGAGAGAGCCACCGCAAGGCTGGCCGGAACTTCTGACGGGGACGGGTCACAAACACCCAGCCAATAGGAGAGGTCCAGCCTAAGCGGCCACTTCCGCAGTGCCCTCCATTTTACCCATGGACACACGACGGCCCCTTCTCTTTTGGGCCACAAAATCCAGGGCACCCAGGGAATCACCTCACAGTAGGCAGCCCCTGATGTGGACACGTTCCACACACTGGGCCGGCAGGCAGGTTCCACTTTTCCACTTACGCTAGGATATCAGTAGGCAAGGCGCCCTTCCTCAGCATCTATGGCCCCTCTGTGTATGTGTTCATTCGGAGAAATCTCTTCCTTCTGCCCCTGAGACACATCACAAGTATGAGGGGCCTGAGAGAGAGCCTAGACATGAAACGGGGGAGGCTTCTGGCTGTAGTGCTTCCCCGTGGGTAGAGAAGAGCAGGTAGTCTCTCTGGAAGGTCTTAGCTTCTGTTGACTGACATGGACAATACAGTAGGGGCGGACTCTGGCCAGGTGGAGCTTGTGGGCAGATGCAACCCCTCCGGCGACGAATAATTCCGCTGCTGCTTTGTATGGTGAAAACCTCCCCCCGCCAAGTGGGATGGGTAGAGAACACTGACCCACACCCTCCAGGGGCCTCTCCTGGGACTAAAGATCCCAACATGGTCTCAACGTCGTCACCCTCTCAGCACACACCTTTCCTGCACACGTAATCCTGCCTTTCTCCGGCAGGGCCCTATCCTACCAGGAAAAAAAGCAAGCCGCTCAAAAAGGCCGATGCCAGGGAAATCGAGGAAACACTGCCATTTTCCAAATTTTGGCTGTCTACATGTCCCCGCCTCCGCTGCAAGGCCGCGTATGTGGCCAGGCTCCGAAGGCAAGGCCGAAATCCTGGCAGCCTGGGTCCCAGCAGTCCCATGCTTTATGGACGGGGGGACACGGATGACCTGTTCGCCACATACAGGAGGGATCCTTGGGCCTTTCACTGGCTCGCCATTCAGCTCCACAACGTCAACTTCCGGCCCTGGCCTTTGCTTTGGCTGGTGCCCCACGGAACGTGTGCTCCGGAGCGATGTTTCTCCACCCATCACTATCATTCTGCCACCAGGGGATGTGTGAGTGTGGGAGTCACCATTTGTCACTGGCAACAGTGTCACAAGGCAGTAGACTTCCAGGTACCCGCTGACCTAGGCTGCCTTCTGCCCCAGGCAAGGTCCCCAATCCTTTATCCCAGATGCTGACACCCGGGCACTGGCGGACATTCATTTGGAGCAACACACAGGTCTGAGTGAGGGTCAGCGGGCCAGGTAGGTGAAGTCAAGGCCAGGTGGGCGGGGCTGAGGCTCCTTTGCCATCACCATAGAGACAGTCCCCCCACCGCAAGAGTGGGCGGAGCTTGTGATGGGCCTGCTGACAAGACTTGAGCCAATGGCAGAGATCCGGCCCGCCAGGCAGATGACACAGGGCCCTCCATTGTGACCTATGACACCTAGTGGCCACAGGATTTGAGCACACCCTGGGAAAGGCTACGCAGGCACAAGGGAGCCCCTGGTGCGGACTGCTTCAGGGCATTGGCACAGCAGGCCAGGTACCTCTTTCCCACTTTCCTCAGGATATCACTACGCAAGGCGTCCCCACTCAGCATCTCTTGCCTCTCTCTGTCTCTCTCTGGATGTGTTCGTTCTCTGAAATCTCTTCCTTCTCCCCCTTGTCACTTCACACCTTGGAGTGCCTGACAGAGGGCCTAGAGACCAAAGAGCAAAGGGGGAAGGCCTCTGGCTCTACTGGTTGCCCATGGGCAGAGAAGATCTGCTAGTCTATCTGGAAGGTCTAGAGAGTAGCCATTGATTGGGGAGCCACATCACGGGCGGACCTGGCCAGGTGAAGCTTGCTGACATGCAGCAGCCTCTCCGGAGACTACTAATTCCCCGGAGAACATTCTATGCAAATACCCGGCTGAGTGCCATGGGCAGAAAACATTGACACATACCTGCCAGAGGTCTATCCTGGGTCTGAAGAGTCCACCCTGGTCTCCAGCCACTCATCATCTCAGCACACACTTTGCCTGCACACGTGGAATCCGCCTCTCTCCACGAATGCCTTCTCCTGCTAGGAAACACACGATGGCACTCAGCCAAAGGAGAGCACAGGCAAAGTCAACTGAAGCGTCCATTTTCAAGAGTTTGCCCTCTGCTGGGCCACAGCCTCCGCTGGCACAGTGCATGTGTGTCACTTCTCCGAAGACAAGGCCGCAATCCGGGCGTCCAGGGCCCCAGCAGTCCAGAGTCTGCGCATGGCGGCATATGGATCACCTCTTTGCCACGTACAGGAGGGAGGCCTGGGCCCTACACTGGCTCCGCTAGAGCTCCACGACCTCAGCTATTTTCCCTGACCTTTGGCCCGTGCCCTCGTGTGTGTGTCATCCCGAGTTACACTTCTTCTCCGACCACTCTGAATCCGCCACCTGCGGATACATGAGCATGAAAATCAACATCTCTCACTGCCTGCAGTGTCACAGGTCACCAGGTGTCTAGGCTCAGGCTGACCTTGGCTGTCTTCTGCCCAGGCAAGGAGCCTAATCCTTCAAAGGCAACGAGGACATGTGGTCATTGGCCGACATTCATTCTTTCATCCACACAGCGGTCTAGATGAGGCTAAAGAGGCCAGGTAGGCCAGGTGAAGGCTGAGTGCGGGGCCTAAGGCTTCTTTCCCAATCACCATGGAGAGAGCCACCGCAAGGCTGGCCGGAACTTCTGACGGGGACGGGTCACAAACACCCAGCCAATAGGAGAGGTCCAGCCTAAGCGGCCACTTCCGCAGTGCCCTCCATTTTACCCATGGACACACGACGGCCCCTTCTCTTTTGGGCCACAAAATCCAGGGCACCCAGGGAATCACCTCACAGTAGGCAGCCCCTGATGTGGACACGTTCCACACACTGGGCCGGCAGGCAGGTTCCACTTTTCCACTTACGCTAGGATATCAGTAGGCAAGGCGCCCTTCCTCAGCATCTATGGCCCCTCTGTGTATGTGTTCATTCGGAGAAATCTCTTCCTTCTGCCCCTGAGACACATCACAAGTATGAGGGGCCTGAGAGAGAGCCTAGACATGAAACGGGGGAGGCTTCTGGCTGTAGTGCTTCCCCGTGGGTAGAGAAGAGCAGGTAGTCTCTCTGGAAGGTCTTAGCTTCTGTTGACTGACATGGACAATACAGTAGGGGCGGACTCTGGCCAGGTGGAGCTTGTGGGCAGATGCAACCCCTCCGGCGACGAATAATTCCGCTGCTGCTTTGTATGGTGAAAACCTCCCCCCGCCAAGTGGGATGGGTAGAGAACACTGACCCACACCCTCCAGGGGCCTCTCCTGGGACTAAAGATCCCAACATGGTCTCAACGTCGTCACCCTCTCAGCACACACCTTTCCTGCACACGTAATCCTGCCTTTCTCCGGCAGGGCCCTATCCTACCAGGAAAAAAAGCAAGCCGCTCAAAAAGGCCGATGCCAGGGAAATCGAGGAAACACTGCCATTTTCCAAATTTTGGCTGTCTACATGTCCCCGCCTCCGCTGCAAGGCCGCGTATGTGGCCGGGCTCCGAAGGCAAGGCCGAAATCCTGGCAGCCTGGGCCCCAGCAGTCCCATGCTTTATGGACGGGGGGACACGGATGACCTGTTCGCCACATACAGGAGGGATCCTTGGGCCCTTCACTGGCTCGCCATTCAGCTCCACGACGTCCACTACCGGCCCTGGCCTTTGCTTTGGCTGGTGCCCCACGGAACGTGTGCTCCGGAGTGATGTTTCTCCACCCATCACTATCATTCTGCCACCAGGGGATGTGTGAGTGTGGGAGTCACCATTTGTCACTGGCAACAGTGTCACAAGGCAGTAGACTTCCAGGTACCCGCTGACCTAGGCTGCCTTCTGCCCCAGGCAAGGTCCCCAATCCTTTATCCCAGATGCTGACACCCGGGCACTGGCGGACATTCATTTGGAGCAACACACAGGTCTGAGTGAGGGTCAGCGGGCCAGGTAGGTGAAGTCAAGGCCAGGTGGGCGGGGCTGAGGCTCCTTTGCCATCACCATAGAGACAGTCCCCCTACCGCAAGAGTGGGCGGAGCTTGTGATGGGCCTGCTGACAAGACTTGAGCCAATGGCAGAGATCCGGCCCGCCAGGCAGATGACACAGGGCCCTCCATTGTGACCTATGACACCTAGTGGCCACAGGATTTGAGCACACCCTGGGAAAGGCTACGCAGGCACAAGGGAGCCCCTGGTGCGGACTGCTTCAGGGCATTGGCACAGCAGGCCAGGTACCTCTTTCCCACTTTCCTCAGGATATCACTACGCAAGGCGTCCCCACTCAGCATCTCTTGCCTCTCTCTGTCTCTCTCTGCTTGTGTTCGTTCTCTGAAATCTCTTCCTTCTCCCCCTTGTCACTTCACACATTGGAGTGCCTGACAGAGGGCCTAGAGACCAAAGAGCAAAGGGGGAAGGCCTCTGGCTCTACTGGTTGCCCATGGGCAGAGAAGATCTGCTAGTCTATCTGGAAGGTCTAGAGAGTAGCCATTGATTGGGGAGCCACATCACGGGCGGACCTGGCCAGGTGAAGCTTGCTGACATGCAGCAGCCTCTCCGGAGACTACTAATTCCGCGGAGAACATTCTATGCAAATACCCGGCTGTGTGCCATGGGCAGAAAACATTGACACATACCTGCCAGAGGTCTATCCTGGGTCTGAAGAGTCCACCCTGGTCTCCAGCCACTCATCATCTCAGCACACACTTTGCCTGCACACGTGGAATCCGCCTCTCTCCACGAATGCCTTCTCCTGCTAGGAAACACACGATGGCACTCAGCCAAAGGAGAGCACAGGCAAAGTCAACTGAAGCCTCCATTTTCAAGAGTTTGCCCTCTGCTGGGCCACAGCCTCCGCTGGCACAGTGCATGTGTGTCACTTCTCCGAAGACAAGGCCGCAATCCGGGCGTCCAGGGCCCCAGCAGTCCAGAGTCTGCGCATGGCGGCATATGGATCACCTCTTTGCCACGTACAGGAGGGAGGCCTGGGCCCTACACTGGCTCCGCTAGAGCTCCACGACCTCAGCTATTTTCCCTGACCTTTGGCCCGTGCCCTCGTGTGTGTGTCATCCCGAGTTACACTTCTTCTCCGACCACTCTGAATCCGCCACCTGCGGATACATGAGCATGAAAATCAACATCTCTCACTGCCTGCAGTGTCACAGGTCACCAGGTGTCTAGGCTCAGGCTGACCTTGGCTGTCTTCTGCCCAGGCAAGGAGCCTAATCCTTCAAAGGCAACGAGGACATGTGGTCATTGGCCGACATTCATTCTTTCATCCACACAGCGGTCTAGATGAGGCTAAAGAGGCCAGGTAGGCCAGGTGAAGGCTGAGTGCGGGGCCTAAGGCTTCTTTCCCAATCACCATGGAGACAGCCACCACAAGGCTGGCCGGAACTTCTGACGGGGACGGGTCACAAACACCCAGCCAATAGGAGAGGTCCAGCCTAAGCGGCCACTTCCGCAGTGCCCTCCATTTTACCCATGGACACACGACGGCCCCTTCTCTTTTGGGCCACAAAATCCAGGGCACCCAGGGAATCACCTCACAGTAGGCAGCTCCTGATGTGGACACGTTCCACACACTGGGCCGGCAGGCAGGTTCCACTTTTCCACTTACGCTAGGATATCAGTAGGCAAGGCGCCCTTCCTCAGCATCTATGGCCCCTCTGTGTATGTGTTCATTCGGAGAAATCTCTTCCTTCTGCCCCTGAGACACATCACAAGTATGAGGGGCCTGAGAGAGAGCCTAGACATGAAACGGGGGAGGCTTCTGGCTGTAGTGCTTCCCCGTGGGTAGAGAAGAGCAGGTAGTCTCTCTGGAAGGTCTTAGCTTCTGTTGACTGACATGGACAATACAGTAGGGGCGGACTCTGGCCAGGTGGAGCTTGTGGGCAGATGCAACCCCTCCGGCGACGAATAATTCCGCTGCTGCTTTGTATGGTGAAAACCTCCCCCCGCCAAGTGGGATGGGTAGAGAACACTGACCCACACCCTCCAGGGGCCTCTCCTGGGACTAAAGATCCCAACATGGTCTCAACGTCGTCACCCTCTCAGCACACACCTTTCCTGCACACGTAATCCTGCCTTTCTCCGGCAGGGCCCTATCCTACCAGGAAAAAAAGCAAGCCGCTCAAAAAGGCCGATGCCAGGGAAATCGAGGAAACACTGCCATTTTCCAAATTTTGGCTGTCTACATGTCCCCGCCTCCGCTGCAAGGCCGCGTATGTGGCCGGGCTCCGAAGGCAAGGCCGAAATCCTGGCAGCCTGGGCCCCAGCAGTCCCATGGTTTATGGACGGGGGGACACGGATGACCTGTTCGCCACATACAGGAGGGATCCTTGGGCCCTTCACTGGCTCGCCATTCAGCTCCACGACGTCCACTTCCGGCCCTGGCCTTTGCTTTGGCTGGTGCCCCATGGAACGTGTGCTCCGGAGCGATGTTTCTCCACCCATCACTATCATTCTGCCACCAGGGGATGTGTGAGTGTGGGAGTCACCATTTGTCACTGGCAGCAGTGTCACAAGGCAGTAGACTTCCAGGTACCCGCTGACCTAGGCTGCCTTCTGCCCCAGGCAAGGTCCCCAATCTTTTATCCCAGATGCTGACACCCGGGCACTGGCGGACATTCATTTGGAGCAACACACAGGTCTGAGTGAGGGTCAGCGGGCCAGGTAGGTGAAGTCAAGGCCAGGTGGGCGGGGCTGAGGCTCCTTTGCCATCACCATAGAGACAGTCCCCCCACCGCAAGAGTGGGCGGAGCTTGTGATGGGCCTGCTGACAAGACTTGAGCCAATGGCAGAGATCCGGCCCGCCAGGCAGATGACACAGGGCCCTCCATTGTGACCTATGACACCTAGTGGCCACAGGATTTGAGCACACCCTGGGAAAGGCTACGCAGGCACAAGGGAGCCCCTGGTGCGGACTGCTTCAGGGCATTGGCACAGCAGGCCAGGTACCTCTTTCCCACTTTCCTCAGGATATCACTACGCAAGGCGTCCCCACTCAGCATCTCTTGCCTCTCTCTGTCTCTCTCTGGATGTGTTCGTTCTCTGAAATCTCTTCCTTCTCCCCCTTGTCACTTCACACCTTGGAGTGCCTGACAGAGGGCCTAGAGACCAAAGAGCAAAGGGGGAAGGCCTCTGGCTCTACTGGTTGCCCATGGGCAGAGAAGATCTGCTAGTCTATCTGGAAGGTCTAGAGAGTAGCCATTGATTGGGGAGCCACATCACGGGCGGACCTGGCCAGGTGAAGCTTGCTGACATGCAGCAGCCTCTCCGGAGACTACTAATTCCGTGGAGAACATTCTATGCAAATACCCGGCTGAGTGCCATGGGCAGAAAACATTGACACATACCTGCCAGAGGTCTATCCTGGGTCTGAAGAGTCCACCCTGGTCTCCAGCCACTCATCATCTCAGCACACACTTTGCCTGCACACGTGGAATCCGCCTCTCTCCACGAATGCCTTCTCCTGCTAGGAAACACACGATGGCACTCAGCCAAAGGAGAGCACAGGCAAAGTCAACTGAAGCCTCCATTTTCAAGAGTTTGCCCTCTGCTGGGCCACAGCCTCCGCTGGCACAGTGCATGTGTGTCACTTCTCCGAAGACAAGGCCGCAATCCGGGCGTCCAGGGCCCCAGCAGTCCAGAGTCTGCGCATGGCGGCATATGGATCACCTCTTTGCCACGTACAGGAGGGAGGCCTGGGCCCTACACTGGCTCCGCTAGAGCTCCACGACCTCAGCTATTTTCCCTGACCTTTGGCCCGTGCCCTCGTGTGTGTGTCATCCCTAGTTACACTTCTTCTCCGACCACTCTGAATCCGCCACCTGCGGATACATGAGCATGAAAATCAACATCTCTCACTGCCTGCAGTGTCACAGGTCACCAGGTGTCTAGGCTCAGGCTGACCTTGGCTGTCTTCTGCCCAGGCAAGGAGCCTAATCCTTCAAAGGCAACGAGGACATGTGGTCATTGGCCGACATTCATTCTTTCATCCGCACAGCGGTCTAGATGAGGCTAAAGAGGCCAGGTAGGCCAGGTGAAGGCTGAGTGCGGGGCCTAAGGCTTCTTTCCCAATCACCATGGAGACAGCCACCGCAAGGCTGGCCGGAACTTCTGACGGGGACGGGTCACAAACACCGAGCCAATACGAGAGGTCCAGCCTAAGCGGCCACTTCCGCAGTGCCCTCCATTTTACCCATGGACACACGACGGCCCCTTCTCTTTTGGGCCACAAAATCCAGGGCACCCAGGGAATCACCTCACAGTAGGCAGCCCCTGATGTGGACACGTTCCACACACTGGGCCGGCAGGCAGGTTCCACTTTTCCACTTACGCTAGGATATCAGTAGGCAAGGCGCCCTTCCTCAGCATCTATGGCCCCTCTGTGTATGTGTTCATTTGGAGAAATCTCTTCCTTCTGCCCCTGAGACACATCACAAGTATGAGGGGCCTGAGAGAGAGCCTAGAGATGAAACGGGGGAGGCTTCTGGCTGTAGTGCTTCCCCGTGGGTAGAGAAGAGCAGGTAGTCTCTCTGGAAGGTCTTAGCTTCTGTTGACTGACATGGACAATACAGTAGGGGCGGACTCTGGCCAGGTGGAGCTTGTGGGCAGATGCAACCCCTCCGGCGACGAATAATTCCGCTGCTGCTTTGTATGGTGAAAACCTCCCCCCGCCAAGTGGGATGGGTAGAGAACACTGACCCACACCCTCCAGGGGCCTCTCCTGGGACTAAAGATCCCAACATGGTCTCAACGTCGTCACCCTCTCAGCACACACCTTTCCTGCACACGTAATCCTGCCTTTCTCCGGCAGGGCCCTATCCTACCAGGAAAAAAAGCAAGCCGCTCAAAAAGGCCGATGCCAGGGAAATCGAGGAAACACTGCCATTTTCCAAATTTTGGCTGTCTACATGTCCCCGCCTCCGCTGCAAGGCCGCGTATGTGGCCGGGCTCCGAAGGCAAGGCCGAAATCCTGGCAGCCTGGGCCCCAGCAGTCCCATGCTTTATGGACGCGGGGACACGGATGACCTGTTCGCCACATACAGGAGGGATCCTTGGGCCCTTCACTGGCTCGCCATTCAGCTCCACGACGTCCACTTCCGGCCCTGGCCTTTGCTTTGGCTGGTGCCCCACGGAACGTGTGCTCCGGAGCGATGTTTCTCCACCCATCACTATCATTCTGCCACCAGGGGATGTGTGAGTGTGGGAGTCACCATTTGTCACTGGCAGCAGTGTCACAAGGCAGTAGACTTCCAGGTACCCGCTGACCTAGGCTGCCTTCTGCCCCAGGCAAGGTCCCCAATCCTTTATCCCAGATGCTGACACCCGGGCACTGGCGGACATTCATTTGGAGCAACACACAGGTCTGAGTGAGGGTCAGCGGGCCAGGTAGGTGAAGTCAAGGCCAGGTGGGCGGGGCTGAGGCTCCTTTGCCATCACCATAGAGACAGTCCCCCCACCGCAAGAGTGGGCGGAGCTTGTGATGGGCCTGCTGACAAGACTTGAGCCAATGGCAGAGATCCGGCCCGCCAGGCAGATGACACAGGGCCCTCCATTGTGACCTATGACACCTAGTGGCCACAGGATTTGAGCACACCCTGGGAAAGGCTACGCAGGCACAAGGGAGCCCCTGGTGCGGACTGCTTCAGGGCATTGGCACAGCAGGCCAGGTACCTCTTTCCCACTTTCCTCAGGATATCACTACGCAAGGCGTCCCCACTCAGCATCTCTTGCCTCTCTCTGTCTCTCTCTGCTTGTGTTCGTTCTCTCAAATCTCTTCCTTCTCCCCCTTGTCACTTCACACCTTGGAGTGCCTGACAGAGGGCCTAGAGACCAAAGAGCAAAGGGGGAAGCCCTCTGGCTCTACTGGTTGCCCATGGGCAGAGAAGATCTGCTAGTCTATCTGGAAGGTCTAGAGAGTAGCCATTGATTGGGGAGCCACATCACGGGCGGACCTGGCCAGGTGAAGCTTGCTGACATGCAGCAGCCTCTCCGGAGACTACTAATTCCGCGGAGAACATTCTATGCAAATACCCGGCTGAGTGCCATGGGCAGAAAACATTGACACATACCTGCCAGAGGTCTATCCTGGGTCTCAAGAGTCCACCCTGGTCTCCAGCCACTCATCATCTCAGCACACACTTTGCCTGCACACGTGGAATCCGCCTCTCTCCACGAATGCCTTCTCCTGCTAGGAAACACACGATGGCACTCAGCCAAAGGAGAGCACAGGCAAAGTCAACTGAAGCCTCCATTTTCAAGAGTTTGCCCTCTGCTGGGCCACAGCCTCCGCTGGCACAGTGCATGTGTGTCACTTCTCCGAAGACAAGGCCGCAATCCGGGCGTCCAGGGCCCCAGCAGTCCAGAGTCTGCGCATGGCGGCATATGGATCACCTCTTTGCCACGTACAGGAGGGAGGCCTGGGCCCTACACTGGCTCCGCTAGAGCTCCACGACCTCAGCTATTTTCCCTGACCTTTGGCCCGTGCCCTCGTGTGTGTGTCATCCCGAGTTACACTTCTTCTACGACCACTCTGAATCCGCCACCTGCGGATACATGAGCATGAAAATCAACATCTCTCACTGCCTGCAGTGTCACAGGTCACCAGGTGTCTAGGCTCAGGCTGACCTTGGCTGTCTTCTGCCCAGGCAAGGAGCCTAATCCTTCAAAGGCAACGAGGACATGTGGTCATTGGCCGACATTCATTCTTTCATCCACACAGCGGTCTAGATGAGGCTAAAGAGGCCAGGTAGGCCAGGTGAAGGCTGAGTGCGGGGCCTAAGGCTTCTTTCCCAATCACCATGGAGACAGCCACCGCAAGGCTGGCCGGAACTTCTGACGGGGACGGGTCACAAACACCCAGCCAATAGGAGAGGTCCAGCCTAAGCGGCCACTTCCGCAGTGCCCTCCATTTTACCCATGGACACACGACGGCCCCTTCTCTTTTGGGCCACAAAATCCAGGGCACCCAGGGAATCACCTCACAGTAGGCAGCCCCTGATGTGGACACGTTCCACACACTGGGCCGGCAGGCAGGTTCCACTTTTCCACTTACGCTAGGATATCAGTAGGCAAGGCGCCCTTCCTCAGCATCTATGGCCCCTCTGTGTATGTGTTCATTCGGAGAAATCTCTTCCTTCTGCCCCTGAGACACATCACAAGTATGAGGGGCCTGAGAGAGAGCCTAGAGATGAAACGGGGGAGGCTTCTGGCTGTAGTGCTTCCCCGTGGGTAGAGAAGAGCAGGTAGTCTCTCTGGAAGGTCTTAGCTTCTGTTGACTGACATGGACAATACAGTAGGGGCGGACCCTGGCCAGGTGGAGCTTGTGGGCAGATGCAATCCCTCCGTCGACGAATAATTCCGCTGCTGCTTTGTATGGTGAAAACCTCCCCCCGCCAAGTGGGATGGGTACAGAACACTGACCCACACCCTCCAGGGGCCTCTCCTGGGACTAAAGATCCCAACATGGTCTCAACGTCGTCACCCTCTCAGCACACACCTTTCCTGCACACGTAATCCTGCCTTTCTCCGGCAGGGCCCTATCCTACCAGGAAAAAAAGCAAGCCGCTCAAAAAGGCCGATGCCAGGGAAATCGAGGAAACACTGCCATTTTCCAAATTTTGGCTGTCTACATGTCCCCGCCTCCACTGCAAGGCCGCGTATGTGGCCGGGCTCCGAAGGCAAGGCCGAAATCCTGGCAGCCTGGGCCCCAGCAGTCCCATGCTTTATGGACGGGGGGACACGGATGACCTGTTCGCCACATACAGGAGGGATCCTTGGGCCCTTCACTGGCTCGCCATTCAGCTCCACGACGTCCACTACCGGCCCTGGCCTTTGCTTTGGCTGGTGCCCCACGGAACGTGTGCTCCGGAGCGATGTTTCTCCACCCATCACTATCATTCTGCCACCAGGGGATGTGTGAGTGTGGGAGTCACCATTTGTCACTGGCAGCAGTGTCACAAGGCAGTAGACTTCCAGGTACCCGCTGACCTAGGCTGCCTTCTGCCCCAGGCAAGGTCCCCAATCCTTTATCCCAGATGCTGACACCCGGGCACTGGCGGACATTCATTTGGAGCAACACACAGGTCTGAGTGAGGGTCAGCGGGCCAGGTAGGTGAAGTCAAGGCCAGGTGGGCGGGGCTGAGGCTCCTTTGCCATCACCATAGAGACAGTCCCCCCACCGCAAGAGTGGGCGGAGCTTGTGATGGGCCTGCTGACAAGACTTGAGCCAATGGCAGAGATCCGGCCCGCCAGGCAGATGACACAGGGCCCTCCATTGTGACCTATGACACCTAGTGGCCACAGGATTTGAGCACACCCTGGGAAAGGCTACGCAGGCACAAGGGAGCCCCTGGTGTGGACTGCTTCAGGGCATTGGCACAGCAGGCCAGGTACCTCTTTCCCACTTTCCTCAGGATATCACTACGCAAGGCATCCCCACTCAGCATCTCTTGCCTCTCTCTGTCTCTCTCTGGATGTGTTCGTTCTCTCAAATCTCTTCCTTCTCCCCCTTGTCACTTCACACCTAGGAGTGCCTGACAGAGGGCCTAGAGACCAAAGAGCAAAGGGGGAAGGCCTCTGGCTCTACTGGTTGCCCATGGGCAGAGAAGATCTGCTAGTCTATCTGGAAGGTCTAGAGAGTAGCCATTGATTGGGGAGCCACATCACGGGCGGACCTGGCCAGGTGAAGCTTGCTGACATGCAGCAGCTTCTCCGGAGACTACTAATTCCGCGGAGAACATTCTATGCAAATACCCGGCTGAGTGCCATGGGCAGAAAACATTGACACATACCTGCCAGAGGTCTATCCTGGGTCTGAAGAGTCCACCCTGGTCTCCAGCCACTCATCATCTCAGCACACACTTTGCGTGCACGCATGGAATCCGCCTCTCTCCACGAATGCCTTCTCCTGCTAGGAAACACACGATGGCACTCAGCCAAAGGAGAGCACAGGCAAAGTCAACTGAAGCCTCCATTTTCAAGAGTTTGCCCTCTGCTGGGCCACAGCCTCCGCTGGCACAGTGCATGTGTGTCACTTCTCCGAAGACAAGGCCGCAATCCGGGCGTCCAGGGCCCCAGCAGTCCAGAGTCTGCGCATGGCGGCATATGGATCACCTCTTTGCCACGTACAGGAGGGAGGCCTGGGCCCTACACTGGCTCCGCTAGAGCTCCACGACCTCAGCTATTTTCCCTGACCTTTGGCCCGTGCCCTCGTGTGTGTGTCATCCCGAGTTACACTTCTTCTACGACCACTCTGAATCCGCCACCTGCGGATACATGAGCATGAAAATCAACATCTCTCACTGCCTGCAGTGTCACAGGTCACCAGGTGTCTAGGCTCAGGCTGACCTTGGCTGTCTTCTGCCCAGGCAAGGAGCCTAATCCTTCAAAGGCAACGAGGACATGTGGTCATTGGCCGACATTCATTCTTTCATCCACACAGCGGTCTAGATGAGGCTAAAGAGGCCAGGTAGGCCAGGTGAAGGCTGAGTGCGGGGCCTAAGGCTTCTTTCCCAATCACCATGGAGACAGCCACCGCAAGGCTGGCCGGAACTTCTGACGGGGACGGGTCACAAACACCCAGCCAATAGGAGAGGTCCAGCCTAAGCGGCCACTTCCGCAGTGCCCTCCATTTTACCCATGGACACACGACGGCCCCTTCTCTTTTGGGCCACAAAATCCAGGGCACCCAGGGAATCACCTCACAGTAGGCAGCCCCTGATGTGGACACGTTCCACACACTGGGCCGGCAGGCAGGTTCCACTTTTCCACTTACGCTAGGATATCAGTAGGCAAGGCGCCCTTCCTCAGCATCTATGGCCCCTCTGTGTATGTGTTCATTCGGAGAAATCTCTTCCTTCTGCCCCTGAGACACATCACAAGTATGAGGGGCCTGAGAGAGAGCCTAGAGATGAAACGGGGGAGGCTTCTGGCTGTAGTGCTTCCCCGTGGGTAGAGAAGAGCAGGTAGTCTCTCTGGAAGGTCTTAGCTTCTGTTGACTGACATGGACAATACAGTAGGGGCGGACCCTGGCCAGGTGGAGCTTGTGGGCAGATGCAATCCCTCCGTCGACGAATAATTCCGCTGCTGCTTTGTATGGTGAAAACCTCCCCCCGCCAAGTGGGATGGGTACAGAACACTGACCCACACCCTCCAGGGGCCTCTCCTGGGACTAAAGATCCCAACATGGTCTCAACGTCGTCACCCTCTCAGCACACACCTTTCCTGCACACGTAATCCTGCCTTTCTCCGGCAGGGCCCTATCCTACCAGGAAAAAAAGCAAGCCGCTCAAAAAGGCCGATGCCAGGGAAATCGAGGAAACACTGCCATTTTCCAAATTTTGGCTGTCTACATGTCCCCGCCTCCGCTGCAAGGCCGCGTATGTGGCCGGGCTCCGAAGGCAAGGCCGAAATCCTGGCAGCCTGGGCCCCAGCAGTCCCATGCTTTATGGACGGGGGGACACGGATGACCTGTTCGCCACATACAGGAGGGATCCTTGGGCCCTTCACTGGCTCGCCATTCAGCTCCACGACGTCCACTACCGGCCCTGGCCTTTGCTTTGGCTGGTGCCCCACGGAACGTGTGCTCCGGAGCGATGTTTCTCCACCCATCACTATCATTCTGCCACCAGGGGATGTGTGAGTGTGGGAGTCACCATTTGTCACTGGCAGCAGTGTCACAAGGCAGTAGACTTCCAGGTACCCGCTGACCTAGGCTGCCTTCTGCCCCAGGCAAGGTCCCCAATCCTTTATCCCAGATGCTGACACCCGGGCACTGGCGGACATTCATTTGGAGCAACACACAGGTCTGAGTGAGGGTCAGCGGGCCAGGTAGGTGAAGTCAAGGCCAGGTGGGCGGGGCTGAGGCTCCTTTGCCATCACCATAGAGACAGTCCCCCCACCGCAAGAGTGGGCGGAGCTTGTGATGGGCCTGCTGACAAGACTTGAGCCAATGGCAGAGATCCGGCCCGCCAGGCAGATGACACAGGGCCCTCCATTGTGACCTATGACACCTAGTGGCCACAGGATTTGAGCACACCCTGGGAAAGGCTACGCAGGCACAAGGGAGCCCCTGGTGTGGACTGCTTCAGGGCATTGGCACAGCAGGCCAGGTACCTCTTTCCCACTTTCCTCAGGATATCACTACGCAAGGCATCCCCACTCAGCATCTCTTGCCTCTCTCTGTCTCTCTCTGGATGTGTTCGTTCTCTCAAATCTCTTCCTTCTCCCCCTTGTCACTTCACACCTAGGAGTGCCTGACAGAGGGCCTAGAGACCAAAGAGCAAAGGGGGAAGGCCTCTGGCTCTACTGGTTGCCCATGGGCAGAGAAGATCTGCTAGTCTATCTGGAAGGTCTAGAGAGTAGCCATTGATTGGGGAGCCACATCACGGGCGGACCTGGCCAGGTGAAGCTTGCTGACATGCAGCAGCTTCTCCGGAGACTACTAATTCCGCGGAGAACATTCTATGCAAATACCCGGCTGAGTGCCATGGGCAGAAAACATTGACACATACCTGCCAGAGGTCTATCCTGGGTCTGAAGAGTCCACCCTGGTCTCCAGCCACTCATCATCTCAGCACACACTTTGCGTGCACGCATGGAATCCGCCTCTCTCCACGAATGCCTTCTCCTGCTAGGAAACACACGATGGCACTCAGCCAAAGGAGAGCACAGGCAAAGTCAACTGAAGCCTCCATTTTCAAGAGTTTGCCCTCTGCTGGGCCACAGCCTCTGCTGGCACAGTGCATGTGTGTCACTTCTCCGAAGACAAGGCCGCAATCCGGGCGTCCAGGGCCCCAGCAGTCCAGAGTCTGCGCATGGCGGCATATGGATCACCTCTTTGCCACGTACAGGAGGGAGGCCTGAGCCCTACACTGGCTCCGCTAGAGCTCCACGACCTCAGCTATTTTCCTTGACCTATGGCCCGAGCCCTCGTGTGTGTGTCATCCCTAGTTACACTTCTTCTCCGACCACTGTGAATCCGCCACCTGCAGATACATGAGCATGAAAATCAACATCTGTCACTGCCTGCAGTGTCACAGGTCACCAGGTATCTAGGCTCAGGCTGACCTTGGCTGTCTTCTGCCCAGGCAAGGAGCCTAATCCTTCAAAGGCAACGAGGACATGTGGTCATTGGCCGACATTCATTCTTTCATCCACACAGCGGTCTAGATGAGGCTAAAGAGGCCAGGTAGGCCAGGTGAAGGCTGAGTGCGGGGCCTAAGGCTTCTTTCCCAATCACCATGGAGACAGCCACCGCAAGGCTGGCCGGAACTTCTGACGGGGACAGGTCACAAACACCGAGCCCATAGGAGAGGTCCAGCCTAAGCGGCCACTTCCGCAGTGCCCTCCATTTTACCCATGGACACACGAAGGCCCCTTCACTTTTGGGCCACAAAATCCAGGGCACCCAGGGAATCACCTCACAGTAGGCAGCCCCTGATGTGGACACGTTCCACACACTGGGCCGGCAGGCAGGTTCCACTTTTCCACTTACGCTAGGATATCAGTAGGCAAGGCGCCCTTCCTCAGCATCTATGGCCCCTCTGTGTATGTGTTCATTCGGAGAAATCTCTTCCTTCTGCCCCTGAGACACATCACAAGTATGAGGGGCCTGAGAGAGAGCCTAGAGATGAAACGGGGAAGGCTTCTGGCTGTAGTGCTTCCCCGTGGGTAGAGAAGAGCAGGTAGTCTCTCTGGAAGGTCTTAGCTTCTGTTGACTGACACGGACAATACAGTAGGGGCGGACCCTGGCCAGGTGGAGCTTGTGGGCAGATGCAACCCCTCCGGCGACGAATAATTCCGCTGCTGCTTTGTATGGTGAAAACCTCCCCCCGCCAGGTGGGATGGGTAGAGAACACTGACCCACACCCTCCAGGGGCCTCTCCTGGGACTAAAGATCCCAACATGGTCTCAACGTCGTCACCCTCTCAGCACACACCTTTCCCGCACACGTAATCCTGCCTTTCTCCTTCAGGGCCCTATCCTACAAGGAAAAAAAGCAAGCCGCTCAAAAAGGCCGATGCCAGGGAAATCGAGGAAACACTGCCATTTTCCAAATTTTGGCTGTCTACATGTCCCAGCCTCCGCTGCAAGGCCGCGTATGTGGCCGGGCTCCGAAGGCAAGGCCGAAATCCTGGCAGCCTGGGCCCCAGCAGTCCCATGCTTTATGGACGGGGGGACACGGATGACCTGTTCGCCACATACAGGAGGGATCCTTGGGCCCTTCACTGGCTCGCCATTCAGCTCCACGACGTCCACTACCGGCCCTGGCCTTTGCTTTGGCTGGTGCCCCACGGAACGTGTGCTCCGGAGCGATGTTTCTCCACCCATCACTATCATTCTGCCACCAGGGGATGTGTGAGTGTGGGAGTCACCATTTGTCACTGGCAGCAGTGTCACAAGGCAGTAGACTTCCAGGTACCCGCTGACCTAGGCTGCCTTCTGCCCCAGGCAAGGTCCCCAATCCTTTATCCCAGATGCTGACACCCGGGCACTGGCGGACATTCATTTGGAGCAACACACAGGTCTGAGTGAGGGTCAGCGGGCCAGGTAGGTGAAGTCAAGGCCAGGTGGGCGGGGCTGAGGCTCCTTTGCCATCACCATAGAGACAGTCCCCCCACCGCAAGAGTGGGCGGAGCTTGTGATGGGCCTGCTGACAAGACTTGAGCCAATGGCAGAGATCCGGCCCGCCAGGCAGATGACACAGGGCCCTCCATTGTGACCTATGACACCTAGTGGCCACAGGATTTGAGCACACCCTGGGAAAGGCTACGCAGGCACAAGGGAGCCCCTGGTGCGGACTGCTTCAGGGCATTGGCACAGCAGGCCAGGTACCTCTTTCCCACTTTCCTCAGGATATCACTACGCAAGGCGTCCCCACTCAGCATCTCTTGCCTCTCTCTGTCTCTCTCTGCTTGTGTTCGTTCTCTCAAATCTCTTCCTTCTCCCCCTTGTCACTTCACACCTTGGAGTGCCTGACAGAGGGCCTAGAGACCAAAGAGCAAAGGGGGAAGCCCTCTGGCTCTACTGGTTGCCCATGGGCAGAGAAGATCTGCTAGTCTATCTGGAAGGTCTAGAGAGTAGCCATTGATTGGGGAGCCACATCACGGGCGGACCTGGCCAGGTGAAGCTTGCTGACATGCAGCAGCCTCTCCGGAGACTACTAATTCCGCGGAGAACATTCTATGCAAATACCCGGCTGAGTGCCATGGGCAGAAAACATTGACACATACCTGCCAGAGGTCTATCCTGGGTCTGAAGAGTCCACCCTGGTCTCCAGCCACTCATCATCTCAGCACACACTTTGCCTGCACACGTGGAATCCGCCTCTCTCCACGAATGCCTTCTCCTGCTAGGAAACACACGATGGCACTCAGCCAAAGGAGAGCACAGGCAAAGTCAACTGAAGCGTCCATTTTCAAGAGTTTGCCCTCTGCTGGGCCACAGCCTCCGCTGGCACAGTGCATGTGTGTCACTTCTCCGAAGACAAGGCCGCAATCCGGGCGTCCAGGGCCCCAGCAGTCCAGAGTCTGCGCATGGCGGCATATGGATCACCTCTTTGCCACGTACAGGAGGGAGGCCTGGGCCCTACACTGGCTCCGCTAGAGCTCCACGACCTCAGCTATTTTCCCTGACCTTTGGCCCGTGCCCTCGTGTGTGTGTCATCCCGAGTTACACTTCTTCTCCGACCACTCTGAATCCGCCACCTGCGGATACATGAGCATGAAAATCAACATCTCTCACTGCCTGCAGTGTCACAGGTCACCAGGTGTCTAGGCTCAGGCTGACCTTGGCTGTCTTCTGCCCAGGCAAGGAGCCTAATCCTTCAAAGGCAACGAGGACATGTGGTCATTGGCCGACATTCATTCTTTCATCCACACAGCGGTCTAGATGAGGCTAAAGAGGCCAGGTAGGCCAGGTGAAGGCTGAGTGCGGGGCCTAAGGCTTCTTTCCCAATCACCATGGAGACAGCCACCGCAAGGCTGGCCGGAACTTCTGACGGGGACGGGTCACAAACACCCAGCCAATAGGAGAGGTCCAGCCTAAGCGGCCACTTCCGCAGTGCCCTCCATTTTACCCATGGACACACGACGGCCCCTTCTCTTTTGGGCCACAAAATCCAGGGCACCCAGGGAATCACCTCACAGTAGGCAGCCCCTGATGTGGACACGTTCCACACACTGGGCCGGCAGGCAGGTTCCACTTTTCCACTTACGCTAGGATATCAGTAGGCAAGGCGCCCTTCCTCAGCATCTATGGCCCCTCTGTGTATGTGTTCATTCGGAGAAATCTCTTCCTTCTGCCCCTGAGACACATCACAAGTATGAGGGGCCTGAGAGAGAGCCTAGAGATGAAACGGGGGAGGCTTCTGGCTGTAGTGCTTCCCCGTGGGTAGAGAAGAGCAGGTAGTCTCTCTGGAAGGTCTTAGCTTCTGTTGACTGACATGGACAATACAGTAGGGGCGGACCCTGGCCAGGTGGAGCTTGTGGGCAGATGCAATCCCTCCGTCGACGAATAATTCCGCTGCTGCTTTGTATGGTGAAAACCTCCCCCCGCCAAGTGGGATGGGTACAGAACACTGACCCACACCCTCCAGGGGCCTCTCCTGGGACTAAAGATCCCAACATGGTCTCAACGTCGTCACCCTCTCAGCACACACCTTTCCTGCACACGTAATCCTGCCTTTCTCCGGCAGGGCCCTATCCTACCAGGAAAAAAAGCAAGCCGCTCAAAAAGGCCGATGCCAGGGAAATCGAGGAAACACTGCCATTTTCCAAATTTTGGCTGTCCACATGTCCCCGCCTCCACTGCAAGGCCGCGTATGTGGCCGGGCTCCGAAGGCAAGGCCGAAATCCTGGCAGCCTGGGCCCCAGCAGTCCCATGGTTTATGGACGGGGGGACACGGATGACCTGTTCGCCACATACAGGAGGGATCCTTGGGCCCTTCACTGGCTCGCCATTCAGCTCCACGACGTCCACTACCGGCCCTGGTCTTTGCTTTGGCTGGTGCCCCACGGAACGTGTGCTCCGGAGCGATGTTTCTCCACCCATCACTATCATTCTGCCACCAGGGGATGTGTGAGTGTGGGAGTCACCATTTGTCACTGGCAGCAGTGTCACAAGGCAGTAGACTTCCAGGTACCCGCTGACCTAGGCTGCCTTCTGCCCCAGGCAAGGTCCCCAATCCTTTATCCCAGATGCTGACACCCGGGCACTGGCGGACATTCATTTGGAGCAACACACAGGTCTGAGTGAGGGTCAGCGGGCCAGGTAGGTGAAGTCAAGGCCAGGTGGGCGGGGCTGAGGCTCCTTTGCCATCACCATAGAGACAGTCCCTCCACCGCAAGAGTGGGCGGAGCTTGTGATGGGCCTGCTGACAAGACTTGAGCCAATGGCAGAGATCCGGCCCGCCAGGCAGATGACACAGGGCCCTCCATTGTGACCTATGACACCTAGTGGCCACAGGATTTGAGCACACCCTGGGAAAGGCTACGCAGGCACAAGGGAGCCCCTGGTGTGGACTGCTTCAGGGCATTGGCACAGCACGCCAGGTACCTCTTTCCCACTTTCCTCAGGATATCACTACGCAAGGCATCCCCACTCAGCATCTCTTGCCTCTCTCTGTCTCTCTCTGGATGTGTTCGTTCTCTCAAATCTCTTCCTTCTCCCCCTTGTCACTTCACACCTAGGAGTGCCTGACAGAGGGCCTAGAGACCAAAGAGCAAAGGGGGAAGGCCTCTGGCTCTACTGGTTGCCCATGGGCAGAGAAGATCTGCTAGTCTATCTGGAAGGTCTAGAGAGTAGCCATTGATTGGGGAGCCACATCACGGGCGGACCTGGCCAGGTGAAGCTTGCTGACATGCAGCAGCTTCTCCGGAGACTACTAATTCCGCGGAGAACATTCTATGCAAATACCCGGCTGAGTGCCATGGGCAGAAAACATTGACACATACCTGCCAGAGGTCTATCCTGGGTCTGAAGAGTCCACCCTGGTCTCCAGCCACTCATCATCTCAGCACACAATTTGCGTGCACGCATGGAATCCGCCTCTCTCCACGAATGCCTTCTCCTGCTAGGAAACACACGATGGCACTCAGCCAAAGGAGAGCACAGGCAAAGTCAACTGAAGCCTCCATTTTCAAGAGTTTGCCCTCTGCTGGGCCACAGCCTCTGCTGGCACAGTGCATGTGTGTCACTTCTCCGAAGACAAGGCCGCAATCCGGGCGTCCAGGGCCCCAGCAGTCCAGAGTCTGCGCATGGCGGCATATGGATCACCTCTTTGCCACGTACAGGAGGGAGGCCTGAGCCCTACACTGGCTCCGCTAGAGCTCCACGACCTCAGCTATTTTCCTTGACCTATGGCCCGAGCCCTCGTGTGTGTGTCATCCCTAGTTACACTTCTTCTCCGACCACTGTGAATCCGCCACCTGCAGATACATGAGCATGAAAATCAACATCTGTCACTGCCTGCAGTGTCACAGGTCACCAGGTATCTAGGCTCAGGCTGACCTTGGCTGTCTTCTGCCCAGGCAAGGAGCCTAATCCTTCAAAGGCAACGAGGACATGTGGTCATTGGCCGACATTCATTCTTTCATCCACACAGCGGTCTAGATGAGGCTAAAGAGGCCAGGTAGGCCAGGTGACGGCTGAGTGCGGGACCTAAGGCTTCTTTCCCAATCACCATGGAGACAGCCACCGCAAGGCTGGCCGGAACTTCTGACGGGGACAGGTCACAAACACCGAGCCCATAGGAGAGGTCCAGCCTAAGCGGCCACTTCCGCAGTGCCCTCCATTTTACCCATGGACACACGAAGGCCCCTTCACTTTTGGGCCACAAAATCCAGGGCACCCAGGGAATCACCTCACAGTAGGCAGCCCCTGATGTGGACACGTTCCACACACTGGGCCGGCAGGCAGGTTCCACTTTTCCACTTACGCTAGGATATCAGTAGGCAAGGCGCCCTTCCTCAGCATCTATGGCCCCTCTGTGTATGTGTTCATTCGGAGAAATCTCTTCCTTCTGCCCCTGAGACACATCACAAGTATGAGGGGCCTGAGAGAGAGCCTAGAGATGAAACGGGGAAGGCTTCTGGCTGTAGTGCTTCCCCGTGGGTAGAGAAGAGCAGGTAGTCTCTCTGGAAGGTCTTAGCTTCTGTTGACTGACACGGACAATACAGTAGGGGCGGACCCTGGCCAGGTGGAGCTTGTGGGCAGATGCAACCCCTCCGGCGACGAATAATTCCGCTGCTGCTTTGTATGGTGAAAACCTCCCCCCGCCAGGTGGGATGGGTAGAGAACAGTGACCCACACCCTCCAGGGGCCTCTCCTGGGACTAAAGATCCCAACATGGTCTCAACGTCGTCACCCTCTCAGCACACACCTTTCCCGCACACGTAATCCTGCCTTTCTCCTTCAGGGCCCTATCCTACAAGGAAAAAAAGCAAGCCGCTCAAAAAGGCCGATGCCAGGGAAATCGAGGAAACACTGCCATTTTCCAAATTTTGGCTGTCTACATGTCCCAGCCTCCGCTGCAAGGCCGCGTATGTGGCCGGGCTCCGAAGGCAAGGCCGAAATCCTGGCAGCCTGGGCCCCAGCAGTCCCATGCTTTATGGACGGGGGGACACGGATGACCTGTTCGCCACATACAGGAGGGATCCTTGGGCCCTTCACTGGCTCGCCATTCAGCTCCACGACGTCCACTACCGGCCCTGGCCTTTGCTTTGGCTGGTGCCCCACGGAACGTGTGCTCCGGAGCGATGTTTCTCCACCCATCACTATCATTCTGCCACCAGGGGATGTGTGAGTGTGGGAGTCACCATTTGTCACTGGCAGCAGTGTCACAAGGCAGTAGACTTCCAGGTACCCGCTGACCTAGGCTGCCTTCTGCCCCAGGCAAGGTCCCCAATCCTTTATCCCAGATGCTGACACCCGGGCACTGGCGGACATTCATTTGGAGCAACACACAGGTCTGAGTGAGGGTCAGCGGGCCAGGTAGGTGAAGTCAAGGCCAGGTGGGCGGGGCTGAGGCTCCTTTGCCATCACCATAGAGACAGTCCCCCCACCGCAAGAGTGGGCGGACCTTGTGATGGGCCTGCTGACAAGACTTGAGCCAATGGCAGAGATCCGGCCCGCCAGGCAGATGACACAGGGCCCTCCATTGTGACCTATGACACCTAGTGGCCACAGGATTTGAGCACACCCTGGGAAAGGCTACGCAGGCACAAGGGAGCCCCTGGTGCGGACTGCTTCAGGGCATTGGCACAGCAGGCCAGGTACCTCTTTCCCACTTTCCTCAGGATATCACTACGCAAGGCGTCCCCACTCAGCATCTCTTGCCTCTCTCTGTCCCCCTCTGCTTGTGTTCGTTCTCTGAAATCTCTTCCTTCTCCCCCTTGTCACTTCACACCTTGGAGTGCCTGACAGAGGGCCTAGAGACCAAAGAGCAAAGGGGGAAGGCCTCTGGCTCTACTGGTTGCCCATGGGCAGAGAAGATCTGCTAGTCTATCTGGAAGGTCTAGAGAGTAGCCATTGATTGGGGAGCCACATCACGGGCGGACCTGGCCAGGTGAAGCTTGCTGACATGCAGCAGCCTCTCCGGAGACTACTAATTCCCCGGAGAACATTCTATGCAAATACCCGGCTGAGTGCCATGGGCAGAAAACATTGACACATACCTGCCAGAGGTCTATCCTGGGTCTGAAGAGTCCACCCTGGTCTCCAGCCACTCATCATCTCAGCACACACTTTGCCTGCACACGTGGAATCCGCCTCTCTCCACGAATGCCTTCTCCTGCTAGGAAACACACGATGGCACTCAGCCAAAGGAGAGCACAGGCAAAGTCAACTGAAGCCTCCATTTTCAAGAGTTTGCCCTCTGCTGGGCCACAGCCTCCGCTGGCACAGTGCATGTGTGTCACTTCTCCGAAGACAAGGCCGCAATCCGGGCGTCCAGGGCCCCAGCAGTCCAGAGTCTGCGCATGGCGGCATATGGATCACCTCTTTGCCACGTACAGGAGGGAGGCCTGGGCCCTACACTGGCTCCGCTAGAGCTCCACGACCTCAGCTATTTTCCCTGACCTTTGGCCCGTGCCCTCGTGTGTGTGTCATCCCGAGTTACACTTCTTCTCCGACCACTCTGAATCCGCCACCTGCGGATACATGAGCATGAAAATCAACATCTCTCACTGCCTGCAGTGTCACAGGTCACCAGGTGTCTAGGCTCAGGCTGACCTTGGCTGTCTTCTGCCCAGGCAAGGAGCCTAATCCTTCAAAGGCAACGAGGACATGTGGTCATTGGCCGACATTCATTCTTTCATCCACACAGCGGTCTAGATGAGGCTAAAGAGGCCAGGTAGGCCAGGTGAAGGCTGAGTGCGGGGCCTAAGGCTTCTTTCCCAATCACCATGGAGACAGCCACCGCAAGGCTGGCCGGAACTTCTGACGGGGACGGGTCACAAACACCCAGCCAATAGGAGAGGTCCAGCCTAAGCGGCCACTTCCGCAGTGCCCTCCATTTTACCCATGGACACACGACGGCCCCTTCTCTTTTGGGCCACAAAATCCAGGGCACCCAGGGAATCACCTCACAGTAGGCAGCCCCTGATGTGGACACGTTCCACACACTGGGCCGGCAGGCAGGTTCCACTTTTCCACTTACGCTAGGATATCAGTAGGCAAGGCGCCCTTCCTCAGCATCTATGGCCCCTCTGTGTATGTGTTCATTCGGAGAAATCTCTTCCTTCTGCCCCTGAGACACATCACAAGTATGAGGGGCCTGAGAGAGAGCCTAGACATGAAACGGGGGAGGCTTCTGGCTGTAGTGCTTCCCCGTGGGTAGAGAAGAGCAGGTAGTCTCTCTGGAAGGTCTTAGCTTCTGTTGACTGACACGGACAATACAGTAGGGGCGGACCCTGGCCAGGTGGAGCTTGTGGGCAGATGCAACCCCTCCGGCGACGAATAATTCCGCTGCTGCTTTGTATGGTGAAAACCTCCCCCCGCCAGGTGGGATGGGTAGAGAACAGTGACCCACACCCTCCAGGGGCCTCTCCTGGGACTAAAGATCCCAACATGGTCTCAACGTCGTCACCCTCTCAGCACACACCTTTCCCGCACACGTAATCCTGCCTTTCTCCTTCAGGGCCCTATCCTACAAGGAAAAAAAGCAAGCCGCTCAAAAAGGCCGATGCCAGGGAAATCGAGGAAACACTGCCATTTTCCAAATTTTGGCTGTCTACATGTCCCAGCCTCCGCTGCAAGGCCGCGTATGTGGCCGGGCTCCGAAGGCAAGGCCGAAATCCTGGCAGCCTGGGCCCCAGCAGTCCCATGCTTTATGGACGGGGGGACACGGATGACCTGTTCGCCACATACAGGAGGGATCCTTGGGCCCTTCACTGGCTCGCCATTCAGCTCCACGACGTCCACTACCGGCCCTGGCCTTTGCTTTGGCTGGTGCCCCACGGAACGTGTGCTCCGGAGCGATGTTTCTCCACCCATCACTATCATTCTGCCACCAGGGGATGTGTGAGTGTGGGAGTCACCATTTGTCACTGGCAGCAGTGTCACAAGGCAGTAGACTTCCAGGTACCCGCTGACCTAGGCTGCCTTCTGCCCCAGGCAAGGTCCCCAATCCTTTATCCCAGATGCTGACACCCGGGCACTGGCGGACATTCATTTGGAGCAACACACAGGTCTGAGTGAGGGTCAGCGGGCCAGGTAGGTGAAGTCAAGGCCAGGTGGGCGGGGCTGAGGCTCCTTTGCCATCACCATAGAGACAGTCCCCCCACCGCAAGAGTGGGCGGACCTTGTGATGGGCCTGCTGACAAGACTTGAGCCAATGGCAGAGATCCGGCCCGCCAGGCAGATGACACAGGGCCCTCCATTGTGACCTATGACACCTAGTGGCCACAGGATTTGAGCACACCCTGGGAAAGGCTACGCAGGCACAAGGGAGCCCCTGGTGCGGACTGCTTCAGGGCATTGGCACAGCAGGCCAGGTACCTCTTTCCCACTTTCCTCAGGATATCACTACGCAAGGCGTCCCCACTCAGCATCTCTTGCCTCTCTCTGTCCCCCTCTGCTTGTGTTCGTTCTCTGAAATCTCTTCCTTCTCCCCCTTGTCACTTCACACCTTGGAGTGCCTGACAGAGGGCCTAGAGACCAAAGAGCAAAGGGGGAAGGCCTCTGGCTCTACTGGTTGCCCATGGGCAGAGAAGATCTGCTAGTCTATCTGGAAGGTCTAGAGAGTAGCCATTGATTGGGGAGCCACATCACGGGCGGACCTGGCCAGGTGAAGCTTGCTGACATGCAGCAGCCTCTCCGGAGACTACTAATTCCCCGGAGAACATTCTATGCAAATACCCGGCTGAGTGCCATGGGCAGAAAACATTGACACATACCTGCCAGAGGTCTATCCTGGGTCTGAAGAGTCCACCCTGGTCTCCAGCCACTCATCATCTCAGCACACACTTTGCCTGCACACGTGGAATCCGCCTCTCTCCACGAATGCCTTCTCCTGCTAGGAAACACACGATGGCACTCAGCCAAAGGAGAGCACAGGCAAAGTCAACTGAAGCCTCCATTTTCAAGAGTTTGCCCTCTGCTGGGCCACAGCCTCCGCTGGCACAGTGCATGTGTGTCACTTCTCCGAAGACAAGGCCGCAATCCGGGCGTCCAGGGCCCCAGCAGTCCAGAGTCTGCGCATGGCGGCATATGGATCACCTCTTTGCCACGTACAGGAGGGAGGCCTGGGCCCTACACTGGCTCCGCTAGAGCTCCACGACCTCAGCTATTTTCCCTGACCTTTGGCCCGTGCCCTCGTGTGTGTGTCATCCCGAGTTACACTTCTTCTCCGACCACTCTGAATCCGCCACCTGCGGATACATGAGCATGAAAATCAACATCTCTCACTGCCTGCAGTGTCACAGGTCACCAGGTGTCTAGGCTCAGGCTGACCTTGGCTGTCTTCTGCCCAGGCAAGGAGCCTAATCCTTCAAAGGCAACGAGGACATGTGGTCATTGGCCGACATTCATTCTTTCATCCACACAGCGGTCTAGATGAGGCTAAAGAGGCCAGGTAGGCCAGGTGAAGGCTGAGTGCGGGGCCTAAGGCTTCTTTCCCAATCACCATGGAGACAGCCACCGCAAGGCTGGCCGGAACTTCTGACGGGGACGGGTCACAAACACCCAGCCAATAGGAGAGGTCCAGCCTAAGCGGCCACTTCCGCAGTGCCCTCCATTTTACCCATGGACACACGACGGCCCCTTCTCTTTTGGGCCACAAAATCCAGGGCACCCAGGGAATCACCTCACAGTAGGCAGCCCCTGATGTGGACACGTTCCACACACTGGGCCGGCAGGCAGGTTCCACTTTTCCACTTACGCTAGGATATCAGTAGGCAAGGCGCCCTTCCTCAGCATCTATGGCCCCTCTGTGTATGTGTTCATTCGGAGAAATCTCTTCCTTCTGCCCCTGAGACACATCACAAGTATGAGGGGCCTGAGAGAGAGCCTAGACATGAAACGGGGGAGGCTTCTGGCTGTAGTGCTTCCCCGTGGGTAGAGAAGAGCAGGTAGTCTCTCTGGAAGGTCTTAGCTTCTGTTGACTGACATGGACAATACAGTAGGGGCGGACCCTGGCCAGGTGGAGCTTGTGGGCAGATGCAATCCCTCCGTCGACGAATAATTCCGCTGCTGCTTTGTATGGTGAAAACCTCCCCCCGCCAAGTGGGATGGGTACAGAACACTGACCCACACCCTCCAGGGGCCTCTCCTGGGACTAAAGATCCCAACATGGTCTCAACGTCGTCACCCTCTCAGCACACACCTTTCCTGCACACGTAATCCTGCCTTTCTCCGGCAGGGCCCTATCCTACCAGGAAAAAAAGCAAGCCGCTCAAAAAGGCCGATGCCAGGGAAATCGAGGAAACACTGCCATTTTCCAAATTTTGGCTGTCTACATGTCCCCGCCTCCACTGCAAGGCCGCGTATGTGCCCGGGCTCCGAAGGCAAGGCCGAAATCCTGGCAGCCTGGGCCCCAGCAGTCCCATGCTTTATGGACGGGGGGACACGGATGACCTGTTCGCCACATACAGGAGGGATCCTTGGGCCCTTCACTGGCTCGCCATTCAGCTCCACGACGTCCACTACCGGCCCTGGTCTTTGCTTTGGCTGGTGCCCCACGGAACGTGTGCTCCGGAGCGATGTTTCTCCACCCATCACTATCATTCTGCCACCAGGGGATGTGTGAGTGTGGGAGTCACCATTTGTCACTGGCAGCAGTGTCACAAGGCAGTAGACTTCCAGGTACCTGCTGACCTAGGCTGCCTTCTGCCCCAGGCAAGGTCCCCAATCCTTTATCCCAGATGCTGACACCCGGGCACTGGCGGACATTCATTTGGAGCAACACACAGGTCTGAGTGAGGGTCAGCGGGCCAGGTAGGTGAAGTCAAGGCCAGGTGGGCGGGGCTGAGGCTCCTTTGCCATCACCATAGAGACAGTCCCTCCACCGCAAGAGTGGGCGGAGCTTGTGATGGGCCTGCTGACAAGACTTGAGCCAATGGCAGAGATCCGGCCCGCCAGGCAGATGACACAGGGCCCTCCATTGTGACCTATGACACCTAGTGGCCACAGGATTTGAGCACACCCTGGGAAAGGCTACGCAGGCACAAGGGAGCCCCTGGTGTGGACTGCTTCAGGGCATTGGCACAGCAGGCCAGGTACCTCTTTCCCACTTTCCTCAGGATATCACTACGCAAGGCATCCCCACTCAGCATCTCTTGCCTCTCTCTGTCTCTCTCTGGATGTGTTCGTTCTCTCAAATCTCTTCCTTCTCCCCCTTGTCACTTCACACCTAGGAGTGCCTGACAGAGGGCCTAGAGACCAAAGAGCAAAGGGGGAAGGCCTCTGGCTCTACTGGTTGCCCATGGGCAGAGAAGATCTGCTAGTCTATCTGGAAGGTCTAGAGAGTAGCCATTGATTGGGGAGCCACATCACGGGCGGACCTGGCCAGGTGAAGCTTGCTGACATGCAGCAGCCTCTCCGGAGACTACTAATTCCGCGGAGAACATTCTATGCAAATACCCGGCTGAGTGCCATGGGCAGAAAACATTGACACATACCTGCCAGAGGTCTATCCTGGGTCTGAAGAGTCCACCCTGGTCTCCAGCCACTCATCATCTCAGCACACACTTTGCCTGCACACGTGGAATCCGCCTCTCTCCACGAATGCCTTCTCCTGCTAGGAAACACACGATGGCACTCAGCCAAAGGAGAGCACAGGCAAAGTCAACTGAAGCGTCCATTTTCAAGAGTTTGCCCTCTGCTGGGCCACAGCCTCCGCTGGCACAGTGCATGTGTGTCACTTCTCCGAAGACAAGGCCGCAATCCGGGCGTCCAGGGCCCCAGCAGTCCAGAGTCTGCGCATGGCGGCATATGGATCACCTCTTTGCCACGTACAGGAGGGAGGCCTGGGCCCTACACTGGCTCCGCTAGAGCTCCACGACCTCAGCTATTTTCCCTGACCTTTGGCCCGTGCCCTCGTGTGTGTGTCATCCCGAGTTACACTTCTTCTCCGACCACTCTGAATCCGCCACCTGCGGATACATGAGCATGAAAATCAACATCTCTCACTGCCTGCAGTGTCACAGGTCACCAGGTGTCTAGGCTCAGGCTGACCTTGGCTGTCTTCTGCCCAGGCAAGGAGCCTAATCCTTCAAAGGCAACGAGGACATGTGGTCATTGGCCGACATTCATTCTTTCATCCACACAGCGGTCTAGATGAGGCTAAAGAGGCCAGGTAGGCCAGGTGAAGGCTGAGTGCGGGGCCTAAGGCTTCTTTCCCAATCACCATGGAGACAGCCACCGCAAGGCTGGCCGGAACTTCTGACGGGGACGGGTCACAAACACCCAGCCAATAGGAGAGGTCCAGCCTAAGCGGCCACTTCCGCAGTGCCCTCCATTTTACCCATGGACACACGACGGCCCCTTCTCTTTTGGGCCACAAAATCCAGGGCACCCAGGGAATCACCTCACAGTAGGCAGCCCCTGATGTGGACACGTTCCACACACTGGGCCGGCAGGCAGGTTCCACTTTTCCACTTACGCTAGGATATCAGTAGGCAAGGCGCCCTTCCTCAGCATCTATGGCCCCTCTGTGTATGTGTTCATTCGGAGAAATCTCTTCCTTCTGCCCCTGAGACACATCACAAGTATGAGGGGCCTGAGAGAGAGCCTAGAGATGAAACGGGGGAGGCTTCTGGCTGTAGTGCTTCCCCGTGGGTAGAGAAGAGCAGGTAGTCTCTCTGGAAGGTCTTAGCTTCTGTTGACTGACATGGACAATACAGTAGGGGCGGACCCTGGCCAGGTGGAGCTTGTGGGCAGATGCAATCCCTCCGTCGACGAATAATTCCGCTGCTGCTTTGTATGGTGAAAACCTCCCCCCGCCAAGTGGGATGGGTACAGAACACTGACCCACACCCTCCAGGGGCCTCTCCTGGGACTAAAGATCCCAACATGGTCTCAACGTCGTCACCCTCTCAGCACACACCTTTCCTGCACACGTAATCCTGCCTTTCTCCGGCAGGGCCCTATCCTACCAGGAAAAAAAGCAAGCCGCTCAAAAAGGCCGATGCCAGGGAAATCGAGGAAACACTGCCATTTTCCAAATTTTGGCTGTCCACATGTCCCCGCCTCCACTGCAAGGCCGCGTATGTGGCCGGGCTCCGAAGGCAAGGCCGAAATCCTGGCAGCCTGGGCCCCAGCAGTCCCATGGTTTATGGACGGGGGGACACGGATGACCTGTTCGCCACATACAGGAGGGATCCTTGGGCCCTTCACTGGCTCGCCATTCAGCTCCACGACGTCCACTACCGGCCCTGGTCTTTGCTTTGGCTGGTGCCCCACGGAACGTGTGCTCCGGAGCGATGTTTCTCCACCCATCACTATCATTCTGCCACCAGGGGATGTGTGAGTGTGGGAGTCACCATTTGTCACTGGCAGCAGTGTCACAAGGCAGTAGACTTCCAGGTACCCGCTGACCTAGGCTGCCTTCTGCCCCAGGCAAGGTCCCCAATCCTTTATCCCAGATGCTGACACCCGGGCACTGGCGGACATTCATTTGGAGCAACACACAGGTCTGAGTGAGGGTCAGCGGGCCAGGTAGGTGAAGTCAAGGCCAGGTGGGCGGGGCTGAGGCTCCTTTGCCATCACCATAGAGACAGTCCCTCCACCGCAAGAGTGGGCGGAGCTTGTGATGGGCCTGCTGACAAGACTTGAGCCAATGGCAGAGATCCGGCCCGCCAGGCAGATGACACAGGGCCCTCCATTGTGACCTATGACACCTAGTGGCCACAGGATTTGAGCACACCCTGGGAAAGGCTACGCAGGCACAAGGGAGCCCCTGGTGTGGACTGCTTCAGGGCATTGGCACAGCACGCCAGGTACCTCTTTCCCACTTTCCTCAGGATATCACTACGCAAGGCATCCCCACTCAGCATCTCTTGCCTCTCTCTGTCTCTCTCTGGATGTGTTCGTTCTCTCAAATCTCTTCCTTCTCCCCCTTGTCACTTCACACCTAGGAGTGCCTGACAGAGGGCCTAGAGACCAAAGAGCAAAGGGGGAAGGCCTCTGGCTCTACTGGTTGCCCATGGGCAGAGAAGATCTGCTAGTCTATCTGGAAGGTCTAGAGAGTAGCCATTGATTGGGGAGCCACATCACGGGCGGACCTGGCCAGGTGAAGCTTGCTGACATGCAGCAGCTTCTCCGGAGACTACTAATTCCGCGGAGAACATTCTATGCAAATACCCGGCTGAGTGCCATGGGCAGAAAACATTGACACATACCTGCCAGAGGTCTATCCTGGGTCTGAAGAGTCCACCCTGGTCTCCAGCCACTCATCATCTCAGCACACAATTTGCGTGCACGCATGGAATCCGCCTCTCTCCACGAATGCCTTCTCCTGCTAGGAAACACACGATGGCACTCAGCCAAAGGAGAGCACAGGCAAAGTCAACTGAAGCCTCCATTTTCAAGAGTTTGCCCTCTGCTGGGCCACAGCCTCTGCTGGCACAGTGCATGTGTGTCACTTCTCCGAAGACAAGGCCGCAATCCGGGCGTCCAGGGCCCCAGCAGTCCAGAGTCTGCGCATGGCGGCATATGGATCACCTCTTTGCCACGTACAGGAGGGAGGCCTGAGCCCTACACTGGCTCCGCTAGAGCTCCACGACCTCAGCTATTTTCCTTGACCTATGGCCCGAGCCCTCGTGTGTGTGTCATCCCTAGTTACACTTCTTCTCCGACCACTGTGAATCCGCCACCTGCAGATACATGAGCATGAAAATCAACATCTGTCACTGCCTGCAGTGTCACAGGTCACCAGGTATCTAGGCTCAGACTGACCTTGGCTGTCTTCTGCCCAGGCAAGGAGCCTAATCCTTCAAAGGCAACGAGGACATGTGGTCATTGGCCGACATTCATTCTTTCATCCACACAGCGGTCTAGATGAGGCTAAAGAGGCCAGGTAGGCCAGGTGACGGCTGAGTGCGGGACCTAAGGCTTCTTTCCCAATCACCATGGAGACAGCCACCGCAAGGCTGGCCGGAACTTCTGACGGGGACAGGTCACAAACACCGAGCCCATAGGAGAGGTCCAGCCTAAGCGGCCACTTCCGCAGTGCCCTCCATTTTACCCATGGACACACGAAGGCCCCTTCACTTTTGGGCCACAAAATCCAGGGCACCCAGGGAATCACCTCACAGTAGGCAGCCCCTGATGTGGACACGTTCCACACACTGGGCCGGCAGGCAGGTTCCACTTTTCCACTTACGCTAGGATATCAGTAGGCAAGGCGCCCTTCCTCAGCATCTATGGCCCCTCTGTGTATGTGTTCATTCGGAGAAATCTCTTCCTTCTGCCCCTGAGACACATCACAAGTATGAGGGGCCTGAGAGAGAGCCTAGAGATGAAACGGGGAAGGCTTCTGGCTGTAGTGCTTCCCCGTGGGTAGAGAAGAGCAGGTAGTCTCTCTGGAAGGTCTTAGCTTCTGTTGACTGACACGGACAATACAGTAGGGGCGGACCCTGGCCAGGTGGAGCTTGTGGGCAGATGCAACCCCTCCGGCGACGAATAATTCCGCTGCTGCTTTGTATGGTGAAAACCTCCCCCCGCCAGGTGGGATGGGTAGAGAACAGTGACCCACACCCTCCAGGGGCCTCTCCTGGGACTAAAGATCCCAACATGGTCTCAACGTCGTCACCCTCTCAGCACACACCTTTCCCGCACACGTAATCCTGCCTTTCTCCTTCAGGGCCCTATCCTACAAGGAAAAAAAGCAAGCCGCTCAAAAAGGCCGATGCCAGGGAAATCGAGGAAACACTGCCATTTTCCAAATTTTGGCTGTCTACATGTCCCAGCCTCCGCTGCAAGGCCGCGTATGTGGCCGGGCTCCGAAGGCAAGGCCGAAATCCTGGCAGCCTGGGCCCCAGCAGTCCCATGCTTTATGGACGGGGGGACACGGATGACCTGTTCGCCACATACAGGAGGGATCCTTGGGCCCTTCACTGGCTCGCCATTCAGCTCCACGACGTCCACTACCGGCCCTGGCCTTTGCTTTGGCTGGTGCCCCACGGAACGTGTGCTCCGGAGCGATGTTTCTCCACCCATCACTATCATTCTGCCACCAGGGGATGTGTGAGTGTGGGAGTCACCATTTGTCACTGGCAGCAGTGTCACAAGGCAGTAGACTTCCAGGTACCCGCTGACCTAGGCTGCCTTCTGCCCCAGGCAAGGTCCCCAATCCTTTATCCCAGATGCTGACACCCGGGCACTGGCGGACATTCATTTGGAGCAACACACAGGTCTGAGTGAGGGTCAGCGGGCCAGGTAGGTGAAGTCAAGGCCAGGTGGGCGGGGCTGAGGCTCCTTTGCCATCACCATAGAGACAGTCCCCCCACCGCAAGAGTGGGCGGACCTTGTGATGGGCCTGCTGACAAGACTTGAGCCAATGGCAGAGATCCGGCCCGCCAGGCAGATGACACAGGGCCCTCCATTGTGACCTATGACACCTAGTGGCCACAGGATTTGAGCACACCCTGGGAAAGGCTACGCAGGCACAAGGGAGCCCCTGGTGCGGACTGCTTCAGGGCATTGGCACAGCAGGCCAGGTACCTCTTTCCCACTTTCCTCAGGATATCACTACGCAAGGCGTCCCCACTCAGCATCTCTTGCCTCTCTCTGTCCCCCTCTGCTTGTGTTCGTTCTCTGAAATCTCTTCCTTCTCCCCCTTGTCACTTCACACCTTGGAGTGCCTGACAGAGGGCCTAGAGACCAAAGAGCAAAGGGGGAAGGCCTCTGGCTCTACTGGTTGCCCATGGGCAGAGAAGATCTGCTAGTCTATCTGGAAGGTCTAGAGAGTAGCCATTGATTGGGGAGCCACATCACGGGCGGACCTGGCCAGGTGAAGCTTGCTGACATGCAGCAGCCTCTCCGGAGACTACTAATTCCCCGGAGAACATTCTATGCAAATACCCGGCTGAGTGCCATGGGCAGAAAACATTGACACATACCTGCCAGAGGTCTATCCTGGGTCTGAAGAGTCCACCCTGGTCTCCAGCCACTCATCATCTCAGCACACACTTTGCCTGCACACGTGGAATCCGCCTCTCTCCACGAATGCCTTCTCCTGCTAGGAAACACACGATGGCACTCAGCCAAAGGAGAGCACAGGCAAAGTCAACTGAAGCCTCCATTTTCAAGAGTTTGCCCTCTGCTGGGCCACAGCCTCCGCTGGCACAGTGCATGTGTGTCACTTCTCCGAAGACAAGGCCGCAATCCGGGCGTCCAGGGCCCCAGCAGTCCAGAGTCTGCGCATGGCGGCATATGGATCACCTCTTTGCCACGTACAGGAGGGAGGCCTGGGCCCTACACTGGCTCCGCTAGAGCTCCACGACCTCAGCTATTTTCCCTGACCTTTGGCCCGTGCCCTCGTGTGTGTGTCATCCCGAGTTACACTTCTTCTCCGACCACTCTGAATCCGCCACCTGCGGATACATGAGCATGAAAATCAACATCTCTCACTGCCTGCAGTGTCACAGGTCACCAGGTGTCTAGGCTCAGGCTGACCTTGGCTGTCTTCTGCCCAGGCAAGGAGCCTAATCCTTCAAAGGCAACGAGGACATGTGGTCATTGGCCGACATTCATTCTTTCATCCACACAGCGGTCTAGATGAGGCTAAAGAGGCCAGGTAGGCCAGGTGAAGGCTGAGTGCGGGGCCTAAGGCTTCTTTCCCAATCACCATGGAGACAGCCACCGCAAGGCTGGCCGGAACTTCTGACGGGGACGGGTCACAAACACCCAGCCAATAGGAGAGGTCCAGCCTAAGCGGCCACTTCCGCAGTGCCCTCCATTTTACCCATGGACACACGACGGCCCCTTCTCTTTTGGGCCACAAAATCCAGGGCACCCAGGGAATCACCTCACAGTAGGCAGCCCCTGATGTGGACACGTTCCACACACTGGGCCGGCAGGCAGGTTCCACTTTTCCACTTACGCTAGGATATCAGTAGGCAAGGCGCCCTTCCTCAGCATCTATGGCCCCTCTGTGTATGTGTTCATTCGGAGAAATCTCTTCCTTCTGCCCCTGAGACACATCACAAGTATGAGGGGCCTGAGAGAGAGCCTAGACATGAAACGGGGGAGGCTTCTGGCTGTAGTGCTTCCCCGTGGGTAGAGAAGAGCAGGTAGTCTCTCTGGAAGGTCTTAGCTTCTGTTGACTGACATGGACAATACAGTAGGGGCGGACCCTGGCCAGGTGGAGCTTGTGGGCAGATGCAATCCCTCCGTCGACGAATAATTCCGCTGCTGCTTTGTATGGTGAAAACCTCCCCCCGCCAAGTGGGATGGGTACAGAACACTGACCCACACCCTCCAGGGGCCTCTCCTGGGACTAAAGATCCCAACATGGTCTCAACGTCGTCACCCTCTCAGCACACACCTTTCCTGCACACGTAATCCTGCCTTTCTCCGGCAGGGCCCTATCCTACCAGGAAAAAAAGCAAGCCGCTCAAAAAGGCCGATGCCAGGGAAATCGAGGAAACACTGCCATTTTCCAAATTTTGGCTGTCTACATGTCCCCGCCTCCACTGCAAGGCCGCGTATGTGCCCGGGCTCCGAAGGCAAGGCCGAAATCCTGGCAGCCTGGGCCCCAGCAGTCCCATGCTTTATGGACGGGGGGACACGGATGACCTGTTCGCCACATACAGGAGGGATCCTTGGGCCCTTCACTGGCTCGCCATTCAGCTCCACGACGTCCACTACCGGCCCTGGTCTTTGCTTTGGCTGGTGCCCCACGGAACGTGTGCTCCGGAGCGATGTTTCTCCACCCATCACTATCATTCTGCCACCAGGGGATGTGTGAGTGTGGGAGTCACCATTTGTCACTGGCAGCAGTGTCACAAGGCAGTAGACTTCCAGGTACCTGCTGACCTAGGCTGCCTTCTGCCCCAGGCAAGGTCCCCAATCCTTTATCCCAGATGCTGACACCCGGGCACTGGCGGACATTCATTTGGAGCAACACACAGGTCTGAGTGAGGGTCAGCGGGCCAGGTAGGTGAAGTCAAGGCCAGGTGGGCGGGGCTGAGGCTCCTTTGCCATCACCATAGAGACAGTCCCTCCACCGCAAGAGTGGGCGGAGCTTGTGATGGGCCTGCTGACAAGACTTGAGCCAATGGCAGAGATCCGGCCCGCCAGGCAGATGACACAGGGCCCTCCATTGTGACCTATGACACCTAGTGGCCACAGGATTTGAGCACACCCTGGGAAAGGCTACGCAGGCACAAGGGAGCCCCTGGTGTGGACTGCTTCAGGGCATTGGCACAGCAGGCCAGGTACCTCTTTCCCACTTTCCTCAGGATATCACTACGCAAGGCATCCCCACTCAGCATCTCTTGCCTCTCTCTGTCTCTCTCTGGATGTGTTCGTTCTCTCAAATCTCTTCCTTCTCCCCCTTGTCACTTCACACCTAGGAGTGCCTGACAGAGGGCCTAGAGACCAAAGAGCAAAGGGGGAAGGCCTCTGGCTCTACTGGTTGCCCATGGGCAGAGAAGATCTGCTAGTCTATCTGGAAGGTCTAGAGAGTAGCCATTGATTGGGGAGCCACATCACGGGCGGACCTGGCCAGGTGAAGCTTGCTGACATGCAGCAGCTTCTCCGGAGACTACTAATTCCGCGGAGAACATTCTATGCAAATACCCGGCTGAGTGCCATGGGCAGAAAACATTGACACATACCTGCCAGAGGTCTATCCTGGGTCTGAAGAGTCCACCCTGGTCTCCAGCCACTCATCATCTCAGCACACACTTTGCGTGCACGCATGGAATCCGCCTCTCTCCACGAATGCCTTCTCCTGCTAGGAAACACACGATGGCACTCAGCCAAAGGAGAGCACAGGCAAAGTCAACTGAAGCCTCCATTTTCAAGAGTTTGCCCTCTGCTGGGCCACAGCCTCCGCTGGCACAGTGCATGTGTGTCACTTCTCCGAAGACAAGGCCGCAATCCGGGCGTCCAGGGCCCCAGCAGTCCAGAGTCTGCGCATGGCGGCATATGGATCACCTCTTTGCCACGTACAGGAGGGAGGCCTGGGCCCTACACTGGCTCCGCTAGAGCTCCACGACCTCAGCTATTTTCCCTGACCTTTGGCCCGTGCCCTCGTGTGTGTGTCATCCCGAGTTACACTTCTTCTCCGACCACTCTGAATCCGCCACCTGCGGATACATGAGCATGAAAATCAACATCTCTCACTGCCTGCAGTGTCACAGGTCACCAGGTGTCTAGGCTCAGGCTGACCTTGGTTGTCTTCTGCCCAGGCAAGGAGCCTAATCCTTCAAAGGCAACGAGGACATGTGGTCATTGGCCGACATTCATTCTTTCATCCACACAGCGGTCTAGATGAGGCTAAAGAGGCCAGGTAGGCCAGGTGAAGGCTGAGTGCGGGGCCTAAGGCTTCTTTCCCAATCACCATGGAGAGAGCCACCGCAAGGCTGGCCGGAACTTCTGACGGGGACGGGTCACAAACACCCAGCCAATAGGAGAGGTCCAGCCTAAGCGGCCACTTCCGCAGTGCCCTCCATTTTACCCATGGACACACGACGGCCCCTTCTCTTTTGGGCCACAAAATCCAGGGCACCCAGGGAATCACCTCACAGTAGGCAGCCCCTGATGTGGACACGTTCCACACACTGGGCCGGCAGGCAGGTTCCACTTTTCCACTTACGCTAGGATATCAGTAGGCAAGGCGCCCTTCCTCTGCATCTATGGCCCCTCTGTGTATGTGTTCATTCGGAGAAATCTCTTCCTTCTGCCCCTGAGACACATCACAAGTATGAGGGGCCTGAGAGAGAGCCTAGAGATGAAACGGGGGAGGCTTCTGGCTGTAGTGCTTCCCCGTGGGTAGAGAAGAGCAGGTAGTCTCTCTGGAAGGTCTTAGCTTCTGTTGACTGACATGGACAATACAGTAGGGGCGGACCCTGGCCAGGTGGAGCTTGTGGGCAGATGCAACCCCTCCGGCGACGAATAATTCCGCTGCGGCTTTGTATGGTGAAAACCTCCCCCCGCCAAGTGGGTGGGTAGAGAACAGTGACCCACACCCTCCAGGGGCCTCTCCTGGGACTAAAGATCCCAACATGGTCTCAACGTCGTCACCCTCTCAGCACACACCTTTCCCGCACACGTAATCCTGCCTTTCTCCGGCAGGGCCCTATCCTACCAGGAAAAAAAGCAAGCCGCTCAAAAAGGCCGATGCCAGGGAAATCGAGGAAACACTGCCATTTTCCAAATTTTGGCTGTCTACATGTCCCAGCCTCCGCTGCAAGGCCGCGTATGTGGCCGGGCTCCGAAGGCAAGGCCGAAATCCTGGCAGCCTGGGCCCCAGCAGTCCCATGCTTTATGGACGGGGGGACACGGATGACCTGTTCGCCACATACAGGAGGGATCCTTGGGCCCTTCACTGGCTCGCCATTCAGCTCCACGACGTCCACTACCGGCCCTGGCCTTTGCTTTGGCTGGTGCCCCACGGAACGTGTGCTCCGGAGCGATGTTTCTCCACCCATCACTATCATTCTGCCACCAGGGGATGTGTGAGTGTGGGAGTCACCATTTGTCACTGGCAGCAGTGTCACAAGGCAGTAGACTTCCAGGTACCCGCTGACCTAGGCTGCCTTCTGCCCCAGGCAAGGTCCCCAATCCTTTATCCCAGATGCTGACACCCGGGCACTGGCGGACATTCATTTGGAGCAACACACAGGTCTGAGTGAGGGTCAGCGGGCCAGGTAGGTGAAGTCAAGGCCAGGTGGGCGGGGCTGAGGCTCCTTTGCCATCACCATAGAGACAGTCCCCCCACCGCAAGAGTGGGCGGAGCTTGTGATGGGCCTGCTGACAAGACTTGAGCCAATGGCAGAGATCCGGCCCGCCAGGCAGATGACACAGGGCCCTCCATTGTGACCTATGACACCTAGTGGCCACAGGATTTGAGCACACCCTGGGAAAGGCTACGCAGGCACAAGGGAGCCCCTGGTGCGGACTGCTTCAGGGCATTGGCACAGCAGGCCAGGTACCTCTTTCCCACTTTCCTCAGGATATCACTACGCAAGGCGTCCCCACTCAGCATCTCTTGCCTCTCTCTGTCTCTCTCTGCTTGTGTTCGTTCTCTGAAATCTCTTCCTTCTCCCCCTTGTCACTTCACACCTTGGAGTGCCTGACAGAGGGCCTAGAGACCAAAGAGCAAAGGGGGAAGCCCTCTGGCTCTACTGGTTGCCCATGGGCAGAGAAGATCTGCTAGTCTATCTGGAAGGTCTAGAGAGTAGCCATTGATTGGGGAGCCACATCACGGGCGGACCTGGCCAGGTGAAGCTTGCTGACATGCAGCAGCCTCTCCGGAGACTACTAATTCCGCGGAGAACATTCTATGCAAATACCCGGCTGAGTGCCATGGGCAGAAAACATTGACACATACCTGCCAGAGGTCTATCCTGGGTCTCAAGAGTCCACCCTGGTCTCCAGCCACTCATCATCTCAGCACACACTTTGCCTGCACACGTGGAATCCGCCTCTCTCCACGAATGCCTTCTCCTGCTAGGAAACACACGATGGCACTCAGCCAAAGGAGAGCACAGGCAAAGTCAACTGAAGCGTCCATTTTCAAGAGTTTGCCCTCTGCTGGGCCACAGCCTCCGCTGGCACAGTGCATGTGTGTCACTTCTCCGAAGACAAGGCCGCAATCCGGGCGTCCAGGGCCCCAGCAGTCCAGAGTCTGCGCATGGCGGCATATGGATCACCTCTTTGCCACGTACAGGAGGGAGGCCTGGGCCCTACACTGGCTCCGCTAGAGCTCCACGACCTCAGCTATTTTCCCTGACCTTTGGCCCGTGCCCTCGTGTGTGTGTCATCCCGAGTTACACTTCTTCTCCGACCACTCTGAATCCGCCACCTGCGGATACATGAGCATGAAAATCAACATCTCTCACTGCCTGCAGTGTCACAGGTCACCAGGTGTCTAGGCTCAGGCTAACCTTGGCTGTCTTCTGCCCAGGCAAGGAGCCTAATCCTTCAAAGGCAACGAGGACATGTGGTCATTGGCCGACATTCATTCTTTCATCCACACAGCGGTCTAGATGAGGCTAAAGAGGCCAGGTAGGCCAGGTGAAGGCTGAGTGCGGGGCCTAAGGCTTCTTTCCCAATCACCATGGAGACAGCCACCGCAAGGCTGGCCGGAACTTCTGACGGGGACGGGTCACAAACACCCAGCCAATAGGAGAGGTCCAGCCTAAGCGGCCACTTCCGCAGTGCCCTCCATTTTACCCATGGACACACGACGGCCCCTTCTCTTTTGGGCCACAAAATCCAGGGCACCCAGGGAATCACCTCACAGTAGGCAGCCCCTGATGTGGACACGTTCCACACACTGGGCCGGCAGGCAGGTTCCACTTTTCCACTTACGCTAGGATATCAGTAGGCAAGGCGCCCTTCCTCAGCATCTATGGCCCCTCTGTGTATGTGTTCATTCGGAGAAATCTCTTCCTTCTGCCCCTGAGACACATCACAAGTATGAGGGGCCTGAGAGAGAGCCTAGACATGAAACGGGGGAGGCTTCTGGCTGTAGTGCTTCCCCGTGGGTAGAGAAGAGCAGGTAGTCTCTCTGGAAGGTCTTAGCTTCTGTTGACTGACATGGACAATACAGTAGGGGCGGACCCTGGCCAGGTGGAGCTTGTGGGCAGATGCAATCCCTCCGTCGACGAATAATTCCGCTGCTGCTTTGTATGGTGAAAACCTCCCCCCGCCAAGTGGGATGGGTACAGAACACTGACCCACACCCTCCAGGGGCCTCTCCTGGGACTAAAGATCCCAACATGGTCTCAACGTCGTCACCCTCTCAGCACACACCTTTCCTGCACACGTAATCCTGCCTTTCTCCGGCAGGGCCCTATCCTACCAGGAAAAAAAGCAAGCCGCTCAAAAAGGCCGATGCTAGGGAAATCGAGGAAACACTGCCATTTTCCAAATTTTGGCTGTCTATATGTCCCCGCCTCCACTGCAAGGCCGCGTATGTGCCCGGGCTCCGAAGGCAAGGCCGAAATCCTGGCAGCCTGGGCCCCAGCAGTCCCATGGTTTATGGACGGGGGGACACGGATGACCTGTTCGCCACATACAGGAGGGATCCTTGGGCCCTTCACTGGCTCGCCATTCAGCTCCACGACGTCCACTACCGGCCCTGGTCTTTGCTTTGGCTGGTGCCCCACGGAACGTGTGCTCCGGAGCGATGTTTCTCCACCCATCACTATCATTCTGCCACCAGGGGATGTGTGAGTGTGGGAGTCACCATTTGTCACTGGCAGCAGTGTCACAAGGCAGTAGACTTCCAGGTACCCGCTGACCTAGGCTGCCTTCTGCCCCAGGCAAGGTCCCCAATCCTTTATCCCAGATGCTGACACCCGGGCACTGGCGGACATTCATTTGGAGCAACACACAGGTCTGAGTGAGGGTCAGCGGGCCAGGTAGGTGAAGTCAAGGCCAGGTGGGCGGGGCTGAGGCTCCTTTGCCATCACCATAGAGACAGTCCCTCCACCGCAAGAGTGGGCGGAGCTTGTGATGGGCCTGCTGACAAGACTTGAGCCAATGGCAGAGATCCGGCCCGCCAGGCAGATGACACAGGGCCCTCCATTGTGACCTATGACACCTAGTGGCCACAGGATTTGAGCACACCCTCGGAAAGGCTACGCAGGCACAAGGGAGCCCCTGGTGTGGACTGCTTCAGGGCATTGGCACAGCAGGCCAGGTACCTCTTTCCCACTTTCCTCAGGATATCACTACGCAAGGCATCCCCACTCAGCATCTCTTGCCTCTCTCTGTCTCTCTCTGGATGTGTTCGTTCTCTCAAATCTCTTCCTTCTCCCCCTTGTCACTTCACACCTAGGAGTGCCTGACAGAGGGCCTAGAGACCAAAGAGCAAAGGGGGAAGGCCTCTGGCTCTACTGGTTGCCCATGGGCAGAGAAGATCTGCTAGTCTATCTGGAAGGTCTAGAGAGTAGCCATTGATTGGGGAGCCACATCACGGGCGGACCTGGCCAGGTGAAGCTTGCTGACATGCAGCAGCTTCTCCGGAGACTACTAATTCCGCGGAGAACATTCTATGCAAATACCCGGCTGAGTGCCATGGGCAGAAAACATTGACACATACCTGCCAGAGGTCTATCCTGGGTCTGAAGAGTCCACCCTGGTCTCCAGCCACTCATCATCTCAGCACACACTTTGCGTGCACGCATGGAATCCGCCTCTCTCCACGAATGCCTTCTCCTGCTAGGAAACACACGATGGCACTCAGCCAAAGGAGAGCACAGGCAAAGTCAACTGAAGCCTCCATTTTCAAGAGTTTGCCCTCTGCTGGGCCACAGCCTCCGCTGGCACAGTGCATGTGTGTCACTTCTCCGAAGACAAGGCCGCAATCCGGGCGTCCAGGGCCCCAGCAGTCCAGAGTCTGCGCATGGCGGCATATGGATCACCTCTTTGCCACGTACAGGAGGGAGGCCTGAGCCCTACACTGGCTCCGCTAGAGCTCCACGACCTCAGCTATTTTCCTTGACCTATGGCCCGAGCCCTCGTGTGTGTGTCATCCCTAGTTACACTTCTTCTCCGACCACTGTGAATCCGCCACCTGCAGATACATGAGCATGAAAATCAACATCTGTCACTGCCTGCAGTGTCACAGGTCACCAGGTATCTAGGCTCAGGCTGACCTTGGCTGTCTTCTGCCCAGGCAAGGAGCCTAATCCTTCAAAGGCAACGAGGACATGTGGTCATTGGCCGACATTCATTCTTTCATCCACACAGCGGTCTAGATGAGGCTAAAGAGGCCACGTAGGCCAGGTGAAGGCTGAGTGCGGGGCCTAAGGCTTCTTTCCCAATCACCATGGAGACAGCCACCGCAAGGCTGGCCGGAACTTCTGACGGGGACAGGTCACAAACACCGAGCCCATAGGAGAGGTCCAGCCTAAGCGGCCACTTCCGCAGTGCCCTCCATTTTACCCATGGACACACGAAGGCCCCTTCACTTTTGGGCCACAAAATCCAGGGCACCCAGGGAATCACCTCACAGTAGGCAGCCCCTGATGTGGACACGTTCCACACACTGGGCCGGCAGGCAGGTTCCACTTTTCCACTTACGCTAGGATATCAGTAGGCAAGGCGCCCTTCCTCAGCATCTATGGCCCCTCTGTGTATGTGTTCATTCGGAGAAATCTCTTCCTTCTGCCCCTGAGACACATCACAAGTATGAGGGGCCTGAGAGAGAGCCTAGAGATGAAACGGGGAAGGCTTCTGGCTGTAGTGCTTCCCCGTGGGTAGAGAAGAGCAGGTAGTCTCTCTGGAAGGTCTTAGCTTCTGTTGACTGACACGGACAATACAGTAGGGGCGGACCCTGGCCAGGTGGAGCTTGTGGGCAGATGCAACCCCTCCGGCGACGAATAATTCCGCTGCTGCTTTGTATGGTGAAAACCTCCCCCCGCCAGGTGGGATGGGTAGAGAACACTGACCCACACCCTCCAGGGGCCTCTCCTGGGACTAAAGATCCCAACATGGTCTCAACGTCGTCACCCTCTCAGCACACACCTTTCCCGCACACGTAATCCTGCCTTTCTCCTTCAGGGCCCTATCCTACAAGGAAAAAAAGCAAGCCGCTCAAAAAGGCCGATGCCAGGGAAATCGAGGAAACACTGCCATTTAATACTATCTCTCTATGTACATGTCCCAGCCTCCGCTGCAAGGCCGCGTATGTGGCCGGGCTCCGAAGGCAAGGCCGAAATCCTGGCAGCCTGGGCCCCAGCAGTCCCATGCTTTATGGACGGGGGGACACGGATGACCTGTTCGCCACATACAGGAGGGATCCTTGGGCCCTTCACTGGCTCGCCATTCAGCTCCACGACGTCCACTACCGGCCCTGGCCTTTGCTTTGGCTGGTGCCCCACGGAACGTGTGCTCCGGAGCGATGTTTCTCCACCCATCACTATCATTCTGCCACCAGGGGATGTGTGAGTGTGGGAGTCACCATTTGTCACTGGCAGCAGTGTCACAAGGCAGTAGACTTCCAGGTACCCGCTGACCTAGGCTGCCTTCTGCCCCAGGCAAGGTCCCCAATCCTTTATCCCAGATGCTGACACCCGGGCACTGGCGGACATTCATTTGGAGCAACACACAGGTCTGAGTGAGGGTCAGCGGGCCAGGTAGGTGAAGTCAAGGCCAGGTGGGCGGGGCTGAGGCTCCTTTGCCATCACCATAGAGACAGTCCCCCCACCGCAAGAGTGGGCGGAGCTTGTGATGGGCCTGCTGACAAGACTTGAGCCAATGGCAGAGATCCGGCCCGCCAGGCAGATGACACAGGGCCCTCCATTGTGACCTATGACACCTAGTGGCCACAGGATTTGAGCACACCCTGGGAAAGGCTACGCAGGCACAAGGGAGCCCCTGGTGCGGACTGCTTCAGGGCATTGGCACAGCAGGCCAGGTACCTCTTTCCCACTTGCCTCAGGATATCACTACGCAAGGCGTCCCCACTCAGCATCTCTTGCCTCTCTCTGTCTCTCTCTGCTTGTGTTCGTTCTCTCAAATCTCTTCCTTCTCCCCCTTGTCACTTCACACCTTGGAGTGCCTGACAGAGGGCCTAGAGACCAAAGAGCAAAGGGGGAAGGCCTCTGGCTCTACTGGTTGCCCATGGGCAGAGAAGATCTGCTAGTCTATCTGGAAGGTCTAGAGAGTAGCCATTGATTGGGGAGCCACATCACGGGCGGACCTGGCCAGGTGAAGCTTGCTGACATGCAGCAGCCTCTCCGGAGACTACTAATTCCGCGGAGAACATTCTATGCAAATACCCGGCTGAGTGCCATGGGCAGAAAACATTGACACATACCTGCCAGAGGTCTATCCTGGGTCTGAAGAGTCCACCCTGGTCTCCAGCCACTCATCATCTCAGCACACACTTTGCCTGCACACGTGGAATCCGCCTCTCTCCACGAATGCCTTCTCCTGCTAGGAAACACACGATGGCACTCAGCCAAAGGAGAGCACAGGCAAAGTCAACTGAAGCCTCCATTTTCAAGAGTTTGCCCTCTGCTGGGCCACAGCCTCCGCTGGCACAGTGCATGTGTGTCACTTCTCCGAAGACAAGGCCGCAATCCGGGCGTCCAGGGCCCCAGCAGTCCAGAGTCTGCGCATGGCGGCATATGGATCACCTCTTTGCCACGTACAGGAGGGAGGCCTGGGCCCTACACTGGCTCCGCTAGAGCTCCACGACCTCAGCTATTTTCCCTGACCTTTGGCCCGTGCCCTCGTGTGTGTGTCATCCCGAGTTACACTTCTTCTCCGACCACTCTGAATCCGCCACCTGCGGATACATGAGCATGAAAATCAACATCTCTCACTGCCTGCAGTGTCACAGGTCACCAGGTGTCTAGGCTCAGGCTGACCTTGGCTGTCTTCTGCCCAGGCAAGGAGCCTAATCCTTCAAAGGCAACGAGGACATGTGGTCATTGGCCGACATTCATTCTTTCATCCACACAGCGGTCTAGATGAGGCTAAAGAGGCCAGGTAGGCCAGGTGAAGGCTGAGTGCGGGGCCTAAGGCTTCTTTCCCAATCACCATGGAGACAGCCACCGCAAGGCTGGCCGGAACTTCTGACGGGGACGGGTCACAAACACCCAGCCAATAGGAGAGGTCCAGCCTAAGCGGCCACTTCCGCAGTGCCCTCCATTTTACCCATGGACACACGACGGCCCCTTCTCTTTTGGGCCACAAAATCCAGGGCACCCAGGGAATCACCTCACAGTAGGCAGCCCCTGATGTGGACACGTTCCACACACTGGGCCGGCAGGCAGGTTCCACTTTTCCACTTACGCTAGGATATCAGTAGGCAAGGCGCCCTTCCTCTGCATCTATGGCCCCTCTGTGTATGTGTTCATTCGGAGAAATCTCTTCCTTCTGCCCCTGAGACACATCACAAGTATGAGGGGCCTGAGAGAGAGCCTAGAGATGAAACGGGGTAGGCTTCTGGCTGTAGTGCTTCCCCGTGGGTAGAGAAGAGCAGGTAGTCTCTCTGGAAGGTCTTAGCTTCTGTTGACTGACACGGACAATACAGTAGGGGCGGACCCTGGCCAGGTGGAGCTTGTGGGCAGATGCAACCCCTCCGGCGACGAATAATTCCGCTGCTGCTTTGTATGGTGAAAACCTCCCCCCGCCAAGTGGGATGGGTAGAGAACACTGACCCACACCCTCCAGGGGCCTCTCCTGGGACTAAAGATCCCAACATGGTCTCAGCGTCGTCACCCTCTCAGCACACACCTTTCCTGCACACGTAATCCTGCCTTTCTCCGGCAGGGCCCTATCCTACCAGGAAAAAAAGCAAGCCGCTCAAAAAGGCCGATGCCAGGGAAATCGAGGAAACACTGCCATTTTCCAAATTTTGGCTGTCTACATGTCCCCGCCTCCGCTGCAAGGCCGCGTATGTGGCCGGGCTCCGAAGGCAAGGCCGAAATCCTGGCAGCCTGGGCCCCAGCAGTCCCATGCTTTATGGACGGGGGGACACGGATGACCTGTTCGCCACATACAGGAGGGATCCTTGGGCCCTTCACTGGCTCGCCATTCAGCTCCACGACGTCCACTACCGGCCCTGGCCTTTGCTTTGGCTGGTGCCCCACGGAACGTGTGCTCCGGAGCAATGTTTCTCCACCCATCACTATCATTCTGCCACCAGGGGATGTGTGAGTGTGGGAGTCACCATTTGTCACTGGCAGCAGTGTCACAAGGCAGTAGACTTCCAGGTACCCGCTGACCTAGGCTGCCTTCTGCCCCAGGCAAGGTCCCCAATCCTTTATCCCAGATGCTGACACCCGGGCACTGGCGGACATTCATTTGGAGCAACACACAGGTCTGAGTGAGGGTCAGCGGGCCAGGTAGGTGAAGTCAAGGCCAGGTGGGCGGGGCTGAGGCTCCTTTGCCATCACCATAGAGACAGTCCCCCCACCGCAAGAGTGGGCGGAGCTTGTGATGGGCCTGCTGACAAGACTTGAGCCAATGGCAGAGATCCGGCCCGCCAGGCAGATGACACAGGGCCCTCCATTGTGACCTATGACACCTAGTGGCCACAGGATTTGAGCACACCCTGGGAAAGGCTACGCAGGCACAAGGGAGCCCCTGGTGCGGACTGCTTCAGGGCATTGGCACAGCAGGCCAGGTACCTCTTTCCCACTTTCCTCAGGATATCACTACGCAAGGCATCCCCACTCAGCATCTCTTGCCTCTCTCTGTCTCTCTCTGCTTGTGTTCCTTCTCTGAAATCTCTTCCTTCTCCCCCTTGTCACTTCACACCTTGGAGTGCCTGACAGAGGGCCTAGAGACCAAAGAGCAAAGGGGGAAGGCCTCTGGCTCTACTGGTTGCCCATGGGCAGAGAAGATCTGCTAGTCTATCTGGAAGGTCTAGAGAGTAGCCATTGATTGGGGAGCCACATCACGGGCGGACCTGGCCAGGTGAAGCTTGCTGACATGCAGCAGCCTCTCCGGAGACTACTAATTCCCCGGAGAACATTCTATGCAAATACCCGGCTGAGTGCCATGGGCAGAAAACATTGACACATACCTGCCAGAGGTCTATCCTGGGTCTGAAGAGTCCACCCTGGTCTCCAGCCACTCATCATCTCAGCACACACTTTGCCTGCACACGTGGAATCCGCCTCTCTCCACGAATGCCTTCTCCTGCTAGGAAACCCACGATGGCACTCAGCCAAAGGAGAGCACAGGCAAAGTCAACTGAAGCCTCCATTTTCAAGAGTTTGCCCTCTGCTGGGCCACAGCCTCCGCTGGCACAGTGCATGTGTGTCACTTCTCCGAAGACAAGGCCGCAATCCGGGCGTCCAGGGCCCCAGCAGTCCAGAGTCTGCGCATGGCGGCATATGGATCACCTCTTTGCCACGTACAGGAGGGAGGCCTGGGCCCTACACTGGCTCCGCTAGAGCTCCACGACCTCAGCTATTTTCCCTGACCTTTGGCCCGTGCCCTCGTGTGTGTGTCATCCCGAGTTACACTTCTTCTCCGACCACTCTGAATCCGCCACCTGCGGATACATGAGCATGAAAATCAACATCTCTCACTGCCTGCAGTGTCACAGGTCACCAGGTGTCTAGGCTCAGGCTGACCTTGGCTGTCTTCTGCCCAGGCAAGGAGCCTAATCCTTCAAAGGCAACGAGGACATGTGGTCATTGGCCGACATTCATTCTTTCATCCACACAGCGGTCTAGATGAGGCTAAAGAGGCCAGGTAGGCCAGGTGAAGGCTGAGTGCGGGGCCTAAGGCTTCTTTCCCAATCACCATGGAGACAGCCACCGCAAGGCTGGCCGGAACTTCTGACGGGGACGGGTCACAAACACCCAGCCAATAGGAGAGGTCCAGCCTAAGCGGCCACTTCCGCAGTGCCCTCCATTTTACCCATGGACACACGACGGCCCCTTCTCTTTTGGGCCACAAAATCCAGGGCACCCAGGGAATCACCTCACAGTAGGCAGCCCCTGATGTGGACACGTTCCACACACTGGGCCGGCAGGCAGGTTCCACTTTTCCACTTACGCTAGGATATCAGTAGGCAAGGCGCCCTTCCTCTGCATCTATGGCCCCTCTGTGTATGTGTTCATTCGGAGAAATCTCTTCCTTCTGCCCCTGAGACACATCACAAGTATGAGGGGCCTGAGAGAGAGCCTAGAGATGAAACGGGGTAGGCTTCTGGCTGTAGTGCTTCCCCGTGGGTAGAGAAGAGCAGGTAGTCTCTCTGGAAGGTCTTAGCTTCTGTTGACTGACACGGACAATACAGTAGGGGCGGACCCTGGCCAGGTGGAGCTTGTGGGCAGATGCAACCCCTCCGGCGACGAATAATTCCGCTGCTGCTTTGTATGGTGAAAACCTCCCCCCGCCAAGTGGGATGGGTAGAGAACACTGACCCACACCCTCCAGGGGCCTCTCCTGGGACTAAAGATCCCAACATGGTCTCAGCGTCGTCACCCTCTCAGCACACACCTTTCCTGCACACGTAATCCTGCCTTTCTCCGGCAGGGCCCTATCCTACCAGGAAAAAAAGCAAGCCGCTCAAAAAGGCCGATGCCAGGGAAATCGAGGAAACACTGCCATTTTCCAAATTTTGGCTGTCTACATGTCCCCGCCTCCGCTGCAAGGCCGCGTATGTGGCCGGGCTCCGAAGGCAAGGCCGAAATCCTGGCAGCCTGGGCCCCAGCAGTCCCATGCTTTATGGACGGGGGGACACGGATGACCTGTTCGCCACATACAGGAGGGATCCTTGGGCCCTTCACTGGCTCGCCATTCAGCTCCACGACGTCCACTACCGGCCCTGGCCTTTGCTTTGGCTGGTGCCCCACGGAACGTGTGCTCCGGAGCAATGTTTCTCCACCCATCACTATCATTCTGCCACCAGGGGATGTGTGAGTGTGGGAGTCACCATTTGTCACTGGCAGCAGTGTCACAAGGCAGTAGACTTCCAGGTACCCGCTGACCTAGGCTGCCTTCTGCCCCAGGCAAGGTCCCCAATCCTTTATCCCAGATGCTGACACCCGGGCACTGGCGGACATTCATTTGGAGCAACACACAGGTCTGAGTGAGGGTCAGCGGGCCAGGTAGGTGAAGTCAAGGCCAGGTGGGCGGGGCTGAGGCTCCTTTGCCATCACCATAGAGACAGTCCCCCCACCGCAAGAGTGGGCGGACCTTGTGATGGGCCTGCTGACAAGACTTGAGCCAATGGCAGAGATCCGGCCCGCCAGGCAGATGACACAGGGCCCTCCATTGTGACCTATGACACCTAGTGGCCACAGGATTTGAGCACACCCTGGGAAAGGCTACGCAGGCACAAGGGAGCCCCTGGTGCGGACTGCTTCAGGGCATTGGCACAGCAGGCCAGGTACCTCTTTCCCACTTTCCTCAGGATATCACTACGCAAGGCATCCCCACTCAGCATCTCTTGCCTCTCTCTGTCTCTCTCTGCTTGTGTTCCTTCTCTGAAATCTCTTCCTTCTCCCCCTTGTCACTTCACACCTTGGAGTGCCTGACAGAGGGCCTAGAGACCAAAGAGCAAAGGGGGAAGGCCTCTGGCTCTACTGGTTGCCCATGGGCAGAGAAGATCTGCTAGTCTATCTGGAAGGTCTAGAGAGTAGCCATTGATTGGGGAGCCACATCACGGGCGGACCTGGCCAGGTGAAGCTTGCTGACATGCAGCAGCCTCTCCGGAGACTACTAATTCCCCGGAGAACATTCTATGCAAATACCCGGCTGAGTGCCATGGGCAGAAAACATTGACACATACCTGCCAGAGGTCTATCCTGGGTCTGAAGAGTCCACCCTGGTCTCCAGCCACTCATCATCTCAGCACACACTTTGCCTGCACACGTGGAATCCGCCTCTCTCCACGAATGCCTTCTCCTGCTAGGAAACCCACGATGGCACTCAGCCAAAGGAGAGCACAGGCAAAGTCAACTGAAGCCTCCATTTTCAAGAGTTTGCCCTCTGCTGGGCCACAGCCTCCGCTGGCACAGTGCATGTGTGTCACTTCTCCGAAGACAAGGCCGCAATCCGGGCGTCCAGGGCCCCAGCAGTCCAGAGTCTGCGCATGGCGGCATATGGATCACCTCTTTGCCACGTACAGGAGGGAGGCCTGGGCCCTACACTGGCTCCGCTAGAGCTCCACGACCTCAGCTATTTTCCCTGACCTTTGGCCCGTGCCCTCGTGTGTGTGTCATCCCGAGTTACACTTCTTCTCCGACCACTCTGAATCCGCCACCTGCGGATACATGAGCATGAAAATCAACATCTCTCACTGCCTGCAGTGTCACAGGTCACCAGGTGTCTAGGCTCAGGCTGACCTTGGCTGTCTTCTGCCCAGGCAAGGAGCCTAATCCTTCAAAGGCAACGAGGACATGTGGTCATTGGCCGACATTCATTCTTTCATCCACACAGCGGTCTAGATGAGGCTAAAGAGGCCAGGTAGGCCAGGTGAAGGCTGAGTGCGGGGCCTAAGGCTTCTTTCCCAATCACCATGGAGACAGCCACCGCAAGGCTGGCCGGAACTTCTGACGGGGACGGGTCACAAACACCCAGCCAATAGGAGAGGTCCAGCCTAAGCGGCCACTTCCGCAGTGCCCTCCATTTTACCCATGGACACACGACGGCCCCTTCTCTTTTGGGCCACAAAATCCAGGGCACCCAGGGAATCACCTCACAGTAGGCAGCCCCTGATGTGGACACGTTCCACACACTGGGCCGGCAGGCAGGTTCCACTTTTCCACTTACGCTAGGATATCAGTAGGCAAGGCGCCCTTCCTCTGCATCTATGGCCCCTCTGTGTATGTGTTCATTCGGAGAAATCTCTTCCTTCTGCCCCTGAGACACATCACAAGTATGAGGGGCCTGAGAGAGAGCCTAGAGATGAAACGGGGTAGGCTTCTGGCTGTAGTGCTTCCCCGTGGGTAGAGAAGAGCAGGTAGTCTCTCTGGAAGGTCTTAGCTTCTGTTGACTGACACGGACAATACAGTAGGGGCGGACCCTGGCCAGGTGGAGCTTGTGGGCAGATGCAACCCCTCCGGCGACGAATAATTCCGCTGCTGCTTTGTATGGTGAAAACCTCCCCCCGCCAAGTGGGATGGGTAGAGAACACTGACCCACACCCTCCAGGGGCCTCTCCTGGGACTAAAGATCCCAACATGGTCTCAGCGTCGTCACCCTCTCAGCACACACCTTTCCTGCACACGTAATCCTGCCTTTCTCCGGCAGGGCCCTATCCTACCAGGAAAAAAAGCAAGCCGCTCAAAAAGGCCGATGCCAGGGAAATCGAGGAAACACTGCCATTTTCCAAATTTTGGCTGTCTACATGTCCCCGCCTCCGCTGCAAGGCCGCGTATGTGGCCGGGCTCCGAAGGCAAGGCCGAAATCCTGGCAGCCTGGGCCCCAGCAGTCCCATGCTTTATGGACGGGGGGACACGGATGACCTGTTCGCCACATACAGGAGGGATCCTTGGGCCCTTCACTGGCTCGCCATTCAGCTCCACGACGTCCACTACCGGCCCTGGCCTTTGCTTTGGCTGGTGCCCCACGGAACGTGTGCTCCGGAGCAATGTTTCTCCACCCATCACTATCATTCTGCCACCAGGGGATGTGTGAGTGTGGGAGTCACCATTTGTCACTGGCAGCAGTGTCACAAGGCAGTAGACTTCCAGGTACCCGCTGACCTAGGCTGCCTTCTGCCCCAGGCAAGGTCCCCAATCCTTTATCCCAGATGCTGACACCCGGGCACTGGCGGACATTCATTTGGAGCAACACACAGGTCTGAGTGAGGGTCAGCGGGCCAGGTAGGTGAAGTCAAGGCCAGGTGGGCGGGGCTGAGGCTCCTTTGCCATCACCATAGAGACAGTCCCCCCACCGCAAGAGTGGGCGGACCTTGTGATGGGCCTGCTGACAAGACTTGAGCCAATGGCAGAGATCCGGCCCGCCAGGCAGATGACACAGGGCCCTCCATTGTGACCTATGACACCTAGTGGCCACAGGATTTGAGCACACCCTGGGAAAGGCTACGCAGGCACAAGGGAGCCCCTGGTGCGGACTGCTTCAGGGCATTGGCACAGCAGGCCAGGTACCTCTTTCCCACTTTCCTCAGGATATCACTACGCAAGGCGTCCCCACTCAGCATCTCTTGCCTCTCTCTGTCTCTCTCTGCTTGTGTTCCTTCTCTGAAATCTCTTCCTTCTCCCCCTTGTCACTTCACACCTTGGAGTGCCTGACAGAGGGCCTAGAGACCAAAGAGCAAAGGGGGAAGGCCTCTGGCTCTACTGGTTGCCCATGGGCAGAGAAGATCTGCTAGTCTATCTGGAAGGTCTAGAGAGTAGCCATTGATTGGGGAGCCACATCACGGGCGGACCTGGCCAGGTGAAGCTTGCTGACATGCAGCAGCCTCTCCGGAGACTACTAATTCCCCGGAGAACATTCTATGCAAATACCCGGCTGAGTGCCATGGGCAGAAAACATTGACACATACCTGCCAGAGGTCTATCCTGGGTCTGAAGAGTCCACCCTGGTCTCCAGCCACTCATCATCTCAGCACACACTTTGCCTGCACACGTGGAATCCGCCTCTCTCCACGAATGCCTTCTCCTGCTAGGAAACCCACGATGGCACTCAGCCAAAGGAGAGCACAGGCAAAGTCAACTGAAGCCTCCATTTTCAAGAGTTTGCCCTCTGCTGGGCCACAGCCTCCGCTGGCACAGTGCATGTGTGTCACTTCTCCGAAGACAAGGCCGCAATCCGGGCGTCCAGGGCCCCAGCAGTCCAGAGTCTGCGCATGGCGGCATATGGATCACCTCTTTGCCACGTACAGGAGGGAGGCCTGGGCCCTACACTGGCTCCGCTAGAGCTCCACGACCTCAGCTATTTTCCCTGACCTTTGGCCCGTGCCCTCGTGTGTGTGTCATCCCGAGTTACACTTCTTCTCCGACCACTCTGAATCCGCCACCTGCGGATACATGAGCATGAAAATCAACATCTCTCACTGCCTGCAGTGTCACAGGTCACCAGGTGTCTAGGCTCAGGCTGACCTTGGCTGTCTTCTGCCCAGGCAAGGAGCCTAATCCTTCAAAGGCAACGAGGACATGTGGTCATTGGCCGACATTCATTCTTTCATCCACACAGCGGTCTAGATGAGGCTAAAGAGGCCAGGTAGGCCAGGTGAAGGCTGAGTGCGGGGCCTAAGGCTTCTTTCCCAATCACCATGGAGACAGCCACCGCAAGGCTGGCCGGAACTTCTGACGGGGACGGGTCACAAACACCCAGCCAATAGGAGAGGTCCAGCCTAAGCGGCCACTTCCGCAGTGCCCTCCATTTTACCCATGGACACACGACGGCCCCTTCTCTTTTGGGCCACAAAATCCAGGGCACCCAGGGAATCACCTCACAGTAGGCAGCCCCTGATGTGGACACGTTCCACACACTGGGCCGGCAGGCAGGTTCCACTTTTCCACTTACGCTAGGATATCAGTAGGCAAGGCGCCCTTCCTCAGCATCTATGGCCCCTCTGTGTATGTGTTCATTCGGAGAAATCTCTTCCTTCTGCCCCTGAGACACATCACAAGTATGAGGGGCCTGAGAGAGAGCCTAGACATGAAACGGGGGAGGCTTCTGGCTGTAGTGCTTCCCCGTGGGTAGAGAAGAGCAGGTAGTCTCTCTGGAAGGTCTTAGCTTCTGTTGACTGACACGGACAATACAGTAGGGGCGGACCCTGGCCAGGTGGAGCTTGTGGGCAGATGCAACCCCTCCGGCGACGAATAATTCCGCTGCTGCTTTGTATGGTGAAAACCTCCCCCCGCCAAGTGGGATGGGTAGAGAACACTGACCCACACCCTCCAGGGGCCTCTCCTGGGACTAAAGATCCCAACATGGTCTCAACGTCGTCACCCTCTCAGCACACACCTTTCCTGCACACGTAATCCTGCCTTTCTCCGGCAGGGCCCTATCCTACCAGGAAAAAAAGCAAGCCGCTCAAAAAGGCCGATGCCAGGGAAATCGAGGAAACACTGCCATTTTCCAAATTTTGGCTGTCTACATGTCCCCGCCTCCGCTGCAAGGCCGCGTATGTGGCCGGGCTCCGAAGGCAAGGCCGAAATCCTGGCAGCCTGGGCCCCAGCAGTCCCATGGTTTATGGACGGGGGGACACAGATGACCTGTTCGCCACATACAGGAGGGATCCTTGGGCCCTTCACTGGCTCGCCATTCAGCTCCACGACGTCCACTACCGGCCCTGGCCTTTGCTTTGGCTGGTGCCCCACGGAACGTGTGCTCCGGAGAGATGTTTCTCCACCCATCACTATCATTCTGCCACCAGGGGATGTGTGAGTGTGGGAGTCACCATTTGTCACTGGCAGCAGTGTCACAAGGCAGTAGACTTCCAGGTACCCGCTGACCTAGGCTGCCTTCTGCCCCAGGCAAGGTCCCCAATCCTTTATCCCAGATGCTGACACCCGGGCACTGGCGGACATTCATTTGGAGCAACACACAGGTCTGAGTGAGGGTCAGCGGGCCAGGTAGGTGAAGTCAAGGCCAGGTGGGCGGGGCTGAGGCTCCTTTGCCATCACCATAGAGACAGTCCCCCCACCGCAAGAGTGGGCGGAGCTTGTGATGGGCCTGCTGACAAGACTTGAGCCAATGGCAGAGATCCGGCCCGCCAGGCAGATGACACAGGGCCCTCCATTGTGACCTATGACACCTAGTGGCCACAGGATTTGAGCACACCCTGGGAAAGGCTACGCAGGCACAAGGGAGCCCCTGGTGCGGACTGCTTCAGGGCATTGGCACAGCAGGCCAGGTACCTCTTTCCCACTTTCCTCAGGATATCACTACGCAAGGCGTCCCCACTCAGCATCTCTTGCCTCTCTCTGTCTCTCTCTGGATGTGTTCGTTCTCTGAAATCTCTTCCTTCTCCCCCTTGTCACTTCACACCTTGGAGTGCCTGACAGAGGGCCTAGAGACCAAAGAGCAAAGGGGGAAGGCCTCTGGCTCTACTGGTTGCCCATGGGCAGAGAAGATCTGCTAGTCTATCTGGAAGGTCTAGAGAGTAGCCATTGATTGGGGAGCCACATCACGGGCGGACCTGGCCAGGTGAAGCTTGCTGACATGCAGCAGCCTCTCCGGAGACTACTAATTCCCCGGAGAACATTCTATGCAAATACCCGGCTGAGTGCCATGGGCAGAAAACATTGACACATACCTGCCAGAGGTCTATCCTGGGTCTGAAGAGTCCACCCTGGTCTCCAGCCACTCATCATCTCAGCACACACTTTGCCTGCACACGTGGAATCCGCCTCTCTCCACGAATGCCTTCTCCTGCTAGGAAACACACGATGGCACTCAGCCAAAGGAGAGCACAGGCAAAGTCAACTGAAGCGTCCATTTTCAAGAGTTTGCCCTCTGCTGGGCCACAGCCTCCGCTGGCACAGTGCATGTGTGTCACTTCTCCGAAGACAAGGCCGCAATCCGGGCGTCCAGGGCCCCAGCAGTCCAGAGTCTGCGCATGGCGGCATATGGATCACCTCTTTGCCACGTACAGGAGGGAGGCCTGGGCCCTACACTGGCTCCGCTAGAGCTCCACGACCTCAGCTATTTTCCCTGACCTTTGGCCCGTGCCCTCGTGTGTGTGTCATCCCGAGTTACACTTCTTCTCCGACCACTCTGAATCCGCCACCTGCGGATACATGAGCATGAAAATCAACATCTCTCACTGCCTGCAGTGTCACAGGTCACCAGGTGTCTAGGCTCAGGCTGACCTTGGCTGTCTTCTGCCCAGGCAAGGAGCCTAATCCTTCAAAGGCAACGAGGACATGTGGTCATTGGCCGACATTCATTCTTTCATCCACACAGCGGTCTAGATGAGGCTAAAGAGGCCAGGTAGGCCAGGTGAAGGCTGAGTGCGGGGCCTAAGGCTTCTTTCCCAATCACCATGGAGAGAGCCACCGCAAGGCTGGCCGGAACTTCTGACGGGGACGGGTCACAAACACCCAGCCAATAGGAGAGGTCCAGCCTAAGCGGCCACTTCCGCAGTGCCCTCCATTTTACCCATGGACACACGACGGCCCCTTCTCTTTTGGGCCACAAAATCCAGGGCACCCAGGGAATCACCTCACAGTAGGCAGCCCCTGATGTGGACACGTTCCACACACTGGGCCGGCAGGCAGGTTCCACTTTTCCACTTACGCTAGGATATCAGTAGGCAAGGCGCCCTTCCTCAGCATCTATGGCCCCTCTGTGTATGTGTTCATTCGGAGAAATCTCTTCCTTCTGCCCCTGAGACACATCACAAGTATGAGGGGCCTGAGAGAGAGCCTAGACATGAAACGGGGGAGGCTTCTGGCTGTAGTGCTTCCCCGTGGGTAGAGAAGAGCAGGTAGTCTCTCTGGAAGGTCTTAGCTTCTGTTGACTGACATGGACAATACAGTAGGGGCGGACTCTGGCCAGGTGGAGCTTGTGGGCAGATGCAACCCCTCCGGCGACGAATAATTCCGCTGCTGCTTTGTATGGTGAAAACCTCCCCCCGCCAAGTGGGATGGGTAGAGAACACTGACCCACACCCTCCAGGGGCCTCTCCTGGGACTAAAGATCCCAACATGGTCTCAACGTCGTCACCCTCTCAGCACACACCTTTCCTGCACACGTAATCCTGCCTTTCTCCGGCAGGGCCCTATCCTACCAGGAAAAAAAGCAAGCCGCTCAAAAAGGCCGATGCCAGGGAAATCGAGGAAACACTGCCATTTTCCAAATTTTGGCTGTCTACATGTCCCCGCCTCCGCTGCAAGGCCGCGTATGTGGCCGGGCTCCGAAGGCAAGGCCGAAATCCTGGCAGCCTGGGCCCCAGCAGTCCCATGCTTTATGGACGGGGGGACACGGATGACCTGTTCGCCACATACAGGAGGGATCCTTGGGCCCTTCACTGGCTCGCCATTCAGCTCCACGACGTCCACTACCGGCCCTGGCCTTTGCTTTGGCTGGTGCCCCACGGAACGTGTGCTCCGGAGTGATGTTTCTCCACCCATCACTATCATTCTGCCACCAGGGGATGTGTGAGTGTGGGAGTCACCATTTGTCACTGGCAACAGTGTCACAAGGCAGTAGACTTCCAGGTACCCGCTGACCTAGGCTGCCTTCTGCCCCAGGCAAGGTCCCCAATCCTTTATCCCAGATGCTGACACCCGGGCACTGGCGGACATTCATTTGGAGCAACACACAGGTCTGAGTGAGGGTCAGCGGGCCAGGTAGGTGAAGTCAAGGCCAGGTGGGCGGGGCTGAGGCTCCTTTGCCATCACCATAGAGACAGTCCCCCTACCGCAAGAGTGGGCGGAGCTTGTGATGGGCCTGCTGACAAGACTTGAGCCAATGGCAGAGATCCGGCCCGCCAGGCAGATGACACAGGGCCCTCCATTGTGACCTATGACACCTAGTGGCCACAGGATTTGAGCACACCCTGGGAAAGGCTACGCAGGCACAAGGGAGCCCCTGGTGCGGACTGCTTCAGGGCATTGGCACAGCAGGCCAGGTACCTCTTTCCCACTTTCCTCAGGATATCACTACGCAAGGCGTCCCCACTCAGCATCTCTTGCCTCTCTCTGTCTCTCTCTGCTTGTGTTCGTTCTCTGAAATCTCTTCCTTCTCCCCCTTGTCACTTCACACCTTGGAGTGCCTGACAGAGGGCCTAGAGACCAAAGAGCAAAGGGGGAAGGCCTCTGGCTCTACTGGTTGCCCATGGGCAGAGAAGATCTGCTAGTCTATCTGGAAGGTCTAGAGAGTAGCCATTGATTGGGGAGCCACATCACGGGCGGACCTGGCCAGGTGAAGCTTGCTGACATGCAGCAGCCTCTCTGGAGACTACTAATTCCGCGGAGAACATTCTATGCAAATACCCGGCTGAGTGCCATGGGCAGAAAACATTGACACATACCTGCCAGAGGTCTATCCCGGGTCTGAAGAGTCCACCCTGGTCTCCAGCCACTCATCATCTCAGCACACACTTTGCCTGCACACGTGGAATCCGCCTCTCTCCACGAATGCCTTCTCCTGCTAGGAAACACACGATGGCACTCAGCCAAAGGAGAGCACAGGCAAAGTCAACTGAAGCCTCCATTTTCAAGAGTTTGCCCTCTGCTGGGCCACAGCCTCCGCTGGCACAGTGCATGTGTGTCACTTCTCCGAAGACAAGGCCGCAATCCGGGCGTCCAGGGCCCCAGCAGTCCAGAGTCTGCGCATGGCGGCATATGGATCACCTCTTTGCCACGTACAGGAGGGAGGCCTGGGCCCTACACTGGCTCCGCTAGAGCTCCACGACCTCAGCTATTTTCCCTGACCTTTGGCCCGTGCCCTCGTGTGTGTGTCATCCCGAGTTACACTTCTTCTCCGACCACTCTGAATCCGCCACCTGCGGATACATGAGCATGAAAATCAACATCTCTCACTGCCTGCAGTGTCACAGGTCACCAGGTGTCTAGGCTCAGGCTGACCTTGGCTGTCTTCTGCCCAGGCAAGGAGCCTAATCCTTCAAAGGCAACGAGGACATGTGGTCATTGGCCGACATTCATTCTTTCATCCACACAGCGGTCTAGATGAGGCTAAAGAGGCCAGGTAGGCCAGGTGAAGGCTGAGTGCGGGGCCTAAGGCTTCTTTCCCAATCACCATGGAGAGAGCCACCACAAGGCTGGCCGGAACTTCTGACGGGGACGGGTCACAAACACCCAGCCAATAGGAGAGGTCCAGCCTAAGCGGCCACTTCCGCAGTGCCCTCCATTTTACCCATGGACACACGACGGCCCCTTCTCTTTTGGGCCACAAAATCCAGGGCACCCAGGGAATCACCTCACAGTAGGCAGCTCCTGATGTGGACACGTTCCACACACTGGGCCGGCAGGCAGGTTCCACTTTTCCACTTACGCTAGGATATCAGTAGGCAAGGCGCCCTTCCTCAGCATCTATGGCCCCTCTGTGTATGTGTTCATTCGGAGAAATCTCTTCCTTCTGCCCCTGAGACACATCACAAGTATGAGGGGCCTGAGAGAGAGCCTAGACATGAAACGGGGGAGGCTTCTGGCTGTAGTGCTTCCCCGTGGGTAGAGAAGAGCAGGTAGTCTCTCTGGAAGGTCTTAGCTTCTGTTGACTGACATGGACAATACAGTAGGGGCGGACTCTGGCCAGGTGGAGCTTGTGGGCAGATGCAACCCCTCCGGCGACGAATAATTCCGCTGCTGCTTTGTATGGTGAAAACCTCCCCCCGCCAAGTGGGATGGGTAGAGAACACTGACCCACACCCTCCAGGGGCCTCTCCTGGGACTAAAGATCCCAACATGGTCTCAACGTCGTCACCCTCTCAGCACACACCTTTCCTGCACACGTAATCCTGCCTTTCTCCGGCAGGGCCCTATCCTACCAGGAAAAAAAGCAAGCCGCTCAAAAAGGCCGATGCCAGGGAAATCGAGGAAACACTGCCATTTTCCAAATTTTGGCTGTCTACATGTCCCCGCCTCCGCTGCAAGGCCGCGTATGTGGCCGGGCTCCGAAGGCAAGGCCGAAATCCTGGCAGCCTGGGCCCCAGCAGTCCCATGGTTTATGGACGGGGGGACACGGATGACCTGTTCGCCACATACAGGAGGGATCCTTGGGCCCTTCACTGGCTCGCCATTCAGCTCCACGACGTCCACTTCCGGCCCTGGCCTTTGCTTTGGCTGGTGCCCCATGGAACGTGTGCTCCGGAGCGATGTTTCTCCACCCATCACTATCATTCTGCCACCAGGGGATGTGTGAGTGTGGGAGTCACCATTTGTCACTGGCAGCAGTGTCACAAGGCAGTAGACTTCCAGGTACCCGCTGACCTAGGCTGCCTTCTGCCCCAGGCAAGGTCCCCAATCTTTTATCCCAGATGCTGACACCCGGGCACTGGCGGACATTCATTTGGAGCAACACACAGGTCTGAGTGAGGGTCAGCGGGCCAGGTAGGTGAAGTCAAGGCCAGGTGGGCGGGGCTGAGGCTCCTTTGCCATCACCATAGAGACAGTCCCCCCACCGCAAGAGTGGGCGGAGCTTGTGATGGGCCTGCTGACAAGACTTGAGCCAATGGCAGAGATCCGGCCCGCCAGGCAGATGACACAGGGCCCTCCATTGTGACCTATGACACCTAGTGGCCACAGGATTTGAGCACACCCTGGGAAAGGCTACGCAGGCACAAGGGAGCCCCTGGTGCGGACTGCTTCAGGGCATTGGCACAGCAGGCCAGGTACCTCTTTCCCACTTTCCTCAGGATATCACTACGCAAGGCGTCCCCACTCAGCATCTCTTGCCTCTCTCTGTCTCTCTCTGGATGTGTTCGTTCTCTGAAATCTCTTCCTTCTCCCCCTTGTCACTTCACACCTTGGAGTGCCTGACAGAGGGCCTAGAGACCAAAGAGCAAAGGGGGAAGGCCTCTGGCTCTACTGGTTGCCCATGGGCAGAGAAGATCTGCTAGTCTATCTGGAAGGTCTAGAGAGTAGCCATTGATTGGGGAGCCACATCACGGGCGGACCTGGCCAGGTGAAGCTTGCTGACATGCAGCAGCCTCTCCGGAGACTACTAATTCCGTGGAGAACATTCTATGCAAATACCCGGCTGAGTGCCATGGGCAGAAAACATTGACACATACCTGCCAGAGGTCTATCCTGGGTCTGAAGAGTCCACCCTGGTCTCCAGCCACTCATCATCTCAGCACACACTTTGCCTGCACACGTGGAATCCGCCTCTCTCCACGAATGCCTTCTCCTGCTAGGAAACACACGATGGCACTCAGCCAAAGGAGAGCACAGGCAAAGTCAACTGAAGCCTCCATTTTCAAGAGTTTGCCCTCTGCTGGGCCACAGCCTCCGCTGGCACAGTGCATGTGTGTCACTTCTCCGAAGACAAGGCCGCAATCCGGGCGTCCAGGGCCCCAGCAGTCCAGAGTCTGCGCATGGCGGCATATGGATCACCTCTTTGCCACGTACAGGAGGGAGGCCTGGGCCCTACACTGGCTCCGCTAGAGCTCCACGACCTCAGCTATTTTCCCTGACCTTTGGCCCGTGCCCTCGTGTGTGTGTCATCCCTAGTTACACTTCTTCTCCGACCACTCTGAATCCGCCACCTGCGGATACATGAGCATGAAAATCAACATCTCTCACTGCCTGCAGTGTCACAGGTCACCAGGTGTCTAGGCTCAGGCTGACCTTGGCTGTCTTCTGCCCAGGCAAGGAGCCTAATCCTTCAAAGGCAACGAGGACATGTGGTCATTGGCCGACATTCATTCTTTCATCCGCACAGCGGTCTAGATGAGGCTAAAGAGGCCAGGTAGGCCAGGTGAAGGCTGAGTGCGGGGCCTAAGGCTTCTTTCCCAATCACCATGGAGACAGCCACCGCAAGGCTGGCCGGAACTTCTGACGGGGACGGGTCACAAACACCCAGCCAATAGGAGAGGTCCAGCCTAAGCGGCCACTTCCGCAGTGCCCTCCATTTTACCCATGGACACACGACGGCCCCTTCTCTTTTGGGCCACAAAATCCAGGGCACCCAGGGAATCACCTCACAGTAGGCAGCCCCTGATGTGGACACGTTCCACACACTGGGCCGGCAGGCAGGTTCCACTTTTCCACTTACGCTAGGATATCAGTAGGCAAGGCGCCCTTCCTCAGCATCTATGGCCCCTCTGTGTATGTGTTCATTCGGAGAAATCTCTTCCTTCTGCCCCTGAGACACATCACAAGTATGAGGGGCCTGAGAGAGAGCCTAGACATGAAACGGGGGAGGCTTCTGGCTGTAGTGCTTCCCCGTGGGTAGAGAAGAGCAGGTAGTCTCTCTGGAAGGTCTTAGCTTCTGTTGACTGACATGGACAATACAGTAGGGGCGGACTCTGGCCAGGTGGAGCTTGTGGGCAGATGCAACCCCTCCGGCGACGAATAATTCCGCTGCTGCTTTGTATGGTGAAAACCTCCCCCCGCCAAGTGGGATGGGTAGAGAACACTGACCCACACCCTCCAGGGGCCTCTCCTGGGACTAAAGATCCCAACATGGTCTCAACGTCGTCACCCTCTCAGCACACACCTTTCCTGCACACGTAATCCTGCCTTTCTCCGGCAGGGCCCTATCCTACCAGGAAAAAAAGCAAGCCGCTCAAAAAGGCCGATGCCAGGGAAATCGAGGAAACACTGCCATTTTCCAAATTTTGGCTGTCTACATGTCCCCGCCTCCGCTGCAAGGCCGCGTATGTGGCCGGGCTCCGAAGGCAAGGCCGAAATCCTGGCAGCCTGGGCCCCAGCAGTCCCATGGTTTATGGACGGGGGGACACGGATGACCTGTTCGCCACATACAGGAGGGATCCTTGGGCCCTTCACTGGCTCGCCATTCAGCTCCACGACGTCCACTTCCGGCCCTGGCCTTTGCTTTGGCTGGTGCCCCATGGAACGTGTGTTCCGGAGCGATGTTTCTCCACCCATCACTATCATTCTGCCACCAGGGGATGTGTGAGTGTGGGAGTCACCATTTGTCACTGGCAGCAGTGTCACAAGGCAGTAGACTTCCAGGTACCCGCTGACCTAGGCTGCCTTCTGCCCCAGGCAAGGTCCCCAATCTTTTATCCCAGATGCTGACACCCGGGCACTGGCGGACATTCATTTGGAGCAACACACAGGTCTGAGTGAGGGTCAGCGGGCCAGGTAGGTGAAGTCAAGGCCAGGTGGGCGGGGCTGAGGCTCCTTTGCCATCACCATAGAGACAGTCCCCCCACCGCAAGAGTGGGCGGAGCTTGTGATGGGCCTGCTGACAAGACTTGAGCCAATGGCAGAGATCCGGCCCGCCAGGCAGATGACACAGGGCCCTCCATTGTGACCTATGACACCTAGTGGCCACAGGATTTGAGCACACCCTGGGAAAGGCTACGCAGGCACAAGGGAGCCCCTGGTGCGGACTGCTTCAGGGCATTGGCACAGCAGGCCAGGTACCTCTTTCCCACTTTCCTCAGGATATCACTACGCAAGGCGTCCCCACTCAGCATCTCTTGCCTCTCTCTGTCTCTCTCTGGATGTGTTCGTTCTCTGAAATCTCTTCCTTCTCCCCCTTGTCACTTCACACCTTGGAGTGCCTGACAGAGGGCCTAGAGACCAAAGAGCAAAGGGGGAAGGCCTCTGGCTCTACTGGTTGCCCATGGGCAGAGAAGATCTGCTAGTCTATCTGGAAGGTCTAGAGAGTAGCCATTGATTGGGGAGCCACATCACGGGCGGACCTGGCCAGGTGAAGCTTGCTGACATGCAGCAGCCTCTCCGGAGACTACTAATTCCGTGGAGAACATTCTATGCAAATACCCGGCTGAGTGCCATGGGCAGAAAACATTGACACATACCTGCCAGAGGTCTATCCTGGGTCTGAAGAGTCCACCCTGGTCTCCAGCCACTCATCATCTCAGCACACACTTTGCCTGCACACGTGGAATCCGCCTCTCTCCACGAATGCCTTCTCCTGCTAGGAAACACACGATGGCACTCAGCCAAAGGAGAGCACAGGCAAAGTCAACTGAAGCCTCCATTTTCAAGAGTTTGCCCTCTGCTGGGCCACAGCCTCCGCTGGCACAGTGCATGTGTGTCACTTCTCCGAAGACAAGGCCGCAATCCGGGCGTCCAGGGCCCCAGCAGTCCAGAGTCTGCGCATGGCGGCATATGGATCACCTCTTTGCCACGTACAGGAGGGAGGCCTGGGCCCTACACTGGCTCCGCTAGAGCTCCACGACCTCAGCTATTTTCCCTGACCTTTGGCCCGTGCCCTCGTGTGTGTGTCATCCCTAGTTACACTTCTTCTCCGACCACTCTGAATCCGCCACCTGCGGATACATGAGCATGAAAATCAACATCTCTCACTGCCTGCAGTGTCACAGGTCACCAGGTGTCTAGGCTCAGGCTGACCTTGGCTGTCTTCTGCCCAGGCAAGGAGCCTAATCCTTCAAAGGCAACGAGGACATGTGGTCATTGGCCGACATTCATTCTTTCATCCGCACAGCGGTCTAGATGAGGCTAAAGAGGCCAGGTAGGCCAGGTGAAGGCTGAGTGCGGGGCCTAAGGCTTCTTTCCCAATCACCATGGAGACAGCCACCGCAAGGCTGGCCGGAACTTCTGACGGGGACGGGTCACAAACACCCAGCCAATAGGAGAGGTCCAGCCTAAGCGGCCACTTCCGCAGTGCCCTCCATTTTACCCATGGACACACGACGGCCCCTTCTCTTTTGGGCCACAAAATCCAGGGCACCCAGGGAATCACCTCACAGTAGGCAGCCCCTGATGTGGACACGTTCCACACACTGGGCCGGCAGGCAGGTTCCACTTTTCCACTTACGCTAGGATATCAGTAGGCAAGGCGCCCTTCCTCAGCATCTATGGCCCCTCTGTGTATGTGTTCATTTGGAGAAATCTCTTCCTTCTGCCCCTGAGACACATCACAAGTATGAGGGGCCTGAGAGAGAGCCTAGACATGAAACGGGGGAGGCTTCTGGCTGTAGTGCTTCCCCGTGGGTAGAGAAGAGCAGGTAGTCTCTCTGGAAGGTCTTAGCTTCTGTTGACTGACATGGACAATACAGTAGGGGCGGACTCTGGCCAGGTGGAGCTTGTGGGCAGATGCAACCCCTCCGGCGACGAATAATTCCGCTGCTGCTTTGTATGGTGAAAACCTCCCCCCGCCAAGTGGGATGGGTAGAGAACACTGACCCACACCCTCCAGGGGCCTCTCCTGGGACTAAAGATCCCAACATGGTCTCAACGTCGTCACCCTCTCAGCACACACCTTTCCTGCACACGTAATCCTGCCTTTCTCCGGCAGGGCCCTATCCTACCAGGAAAAAAAGCAAGCCGCTCAAAAAGGCCGATGCCAGGGAAATCGAGGAAACACTGCCATTTTCCAAATTTTGGCTGTCTACATGTCCCCGCCTCCGCTGCAAGGCCGCGTATGTGGCCGGGCTCCGAAGGCAAGGCCGAAATCCTGGCAGCCTGGGCCCCAGCAGTCCCATGCTTTATGGACGGGGGGACACGGATGACCTGTTCGCCACATACAGGAGGGATCCTTGGGCCCTTCACTGGCTCGCCATTCAGCTCCACGACGTCCACTTCCGGCCCTGGCCTTTGCTTTGGCTGGTGCCCCACGGAACGTGTGCTCCGGAGCGATGTTTCTCCACCCATCACTATCATTCTGCCACCAGGGGATGTGTGAGTGTGGGAGTCACCATTTGTCACTGGCAGCAGTGTCACAAGGCAGTAGACTTCCAGGTACCCGCTGACCTAGGCTGCCTTCTGCCCCAGGCAAGGTCCCCAATCCTTTATCCCAGATGCTGACACCCGGGCACTGGCGGACATTCATTTGGAGCAACACACAGGTCTGAGTGAGGGTCAGCGGGCCAGGTAGGTGAAGTCAAGGCCAGGTGGGCGGGGCTGAGGCTCCTTTGCCATCACCATAGAGACAGTCCCCCCACCGCAAGAGTGGGCGGAGCTTGTGATGGGCCTGCTGACAAGACTTGAGCCAATGGCAGAGATCCGGCCCGCCAGGCAGATGACACAGGGCCCTCCATTGTGACCTATGACACCTAGTGGCCACAGGATTTGAGCACACCCTGGGAAAGGCTACGCAGGCACAAGGGAGCCCCTGGTGCGGACTGCTTCAGGGCATTGGCACAGCAGGCCAGGTACCTCTTTCCCACTTTCCTCAGGATATCACTACGCAAGGCGTCCCCACTCAGCATCTCTTGCCTCTCTCTGTCTCTCTCTGCTTGTGTTCGTTCTCTCAAATCTCTTCCTTCTCCCCCTTGTCACTTCACACCTTGGAGTGCCTGACAGAGGGCCTAGAGACCAAAGAGCAAAGGGGGAAGCCCTCTGGCTCTACTGGTTGCCCATGGGCAGAGAAGATCTGCTAGTCTATCTGGAAGGTCTAGAGAGTAGCCATTGATTGGGGAGCCACATCACGGGCGGACCTGGCCAGGTGAAGCTTGCTGACATGCAGCAGCCTCTCCGGAGACTACTAATTCCGCGGAGAACATTCTATGCAAATACCCGGCTGAGTGCCATGGGCAGAAAACATTGACACATACCTGCCAGAGGTCTATCCTGGGTCTGAAGAGTCCACCCTGGTCTCCAGCCACTCATCATCTCAGCACACACTTTGCCTGCACACGTGGAATCCGCCTCTCTCCACGAATGCCTTCTCCTGCTAGGAAACACACGATGGCACTCAGCCAAAGGAGAGCACAGGCAAAGTCAACTGAAGCCTCCATTTTCAAGAGTTTGCCCTCTGCTGGGCCACAGCCTCCGCTGGCACAGTGCATGTGTGTCACTTCTCCGAAGACAAGGCCGCAATCCGGGCGTCCAGGGCCCCAGCAGTCCAGAGTCTGCGCATGGCGGCATATGGATCACCTCTTTGCCACGTACAGGAGGGAGGCCTGGGCCCTACACTGGCTCCGCTAGAGCTCCACGACCTCAGCTATTTTCCCTGACCTTTGGCCCGTGCCCTCGTGTGTGTGTCATCCCGAGTTACACTTCTTCTCCGACCACTCTGAATCCGCCACCTGCGGATACATGAGCATGAAAATCAACATCTCTCACTGCCTGCAGTGTCACAGGTCACCAGGTGTCTAGGCTCAGGCTGACCTTGGCTGTCTTCTGCCCAGGCAAGGAGCCTAATCCTTCAAAGGCAACGAGGACATGTGGTCATTGGCCGACATTCATTCTTTCATCCACACAGCGGTCTAGATGAGGCTAAAGAGGCCAGGTAGGCCAGGTGAAGGCTGAGTGCGGGGCCTAAGGCTTCTTTCCCAATCACCATGGAGACAGCCACCGCAAGGCTGGCCGGAACTTCTGACGGGGACGGGTCACAAACACCCAGCCAATAGGAGAGGTCCAGCCTAAGCGGCCACTTCCGCAGTGCCCTCCATTTTACCCATGGACACACGACGGCCCCTTCTCTTTTGGGCCACAAAATCCAGGGCACCCAGGGAATCACCTCACAGTAGGCAGCCCCTGATGTGGACACGTTCCACACACTGGGCCGGCAGGCAGGTTCCACTTTTCCACTTACGCTAGGATATCAGTAGGCAAGGCGCCCTTCCTCAGCATCTATGGCCCCTCTGTGTATGTGTTCATTCGGAGAAATCTCTTCCTTCTGCCCCTGAGACACATCACAAGTATGAGGGGCCTGAGAGAGAGCCTAGAGATGAAACGGGGGAGGCTTCTGGCTGTAGTGCTTCCCCGTGGGTAGAGAAGAGCAGGTAGTCTCTCTGGAAGGTCTTAGCTTCTGTTGACTGACATGGACAATACAGTAGGGGCGGACCCTGGCCAGGTGGAGCTTGTGGGCAGATGCAATCCCTCCGTCGACGAATAATTCCGCTGCTGCTTTGTATGGTGAAAACCTCCCCCCGCCAAGTGGGATGGGTACAGAACACTGACCCACACCCTCCAGGGGCCTCTCCTGGGACTAAAGATCCCAACATGGTCTCAACGTCGTCACCCTCTCAGCACACACCTTTCCTGCACACGTAATCCTGCCTTTCTCCGGCAGGGCCCTATCCTACCAGGAAAAAAAGCAAGCCGCTCAAAAAGGCCGATGCCAGGGAAATCGAGGAAACACTGCCATTTTCCAAATTTTGGCTGTCTACATGTCCCCGCCTCCACTGCAAGGCCGCGTATGTGCCCGGGCTCCGAAGGCAAGGCCGAAATCCTGGCAGCCTGGGCCCCAGCAGTCCCATGCTTTATGGACGGGGGGACACGGATGACCTGTTCGCCACATACAGGAGGGATCCTTGGGCCCTTCACTGGCTCGCCATTCAGCTCCACGACGTCCACTACCGGCCCTGGTCTTTGCTTTGGCTGGTGCCCCACGGAACGTGTGCTCCGGAGCGATGTTTCTCCACCCATCACTATCATTCTGCCACCAGGGGATGTGTGAGTGTGGGAGTCACCATTTGTCACTGGCAGCAGTGTCACAAGGCAGTAGACTTCCAGGTACCCGCTGACCTAGGCTGCCTTCTGCCCCAGGCAAGGTCCCCAATCCTTTATCCCAGATGCTGACACCCGGGCACTGGCGGACATTCATTTGGAGCAACACACAGGTCTGAGTGAGGGTCAGCGGGCCAGGTAGGTGAAGTCAAGGCCAGGTGGGCGGGGCTGAGGCTCCTTTGCCATCACCATAGAGACAGTCCCCCCACCGCAAGAGTGGGCGGAGCTTGTGATGGGCCTGCTGACAAGACTTGAGCCAATGGCAGAGATCCGGCCCGCCAGGCAGATGACACAGGGCCCTCCATTGTGACCTATGACACCTAGTGGCCACAGGATTTGAGCACACCCTGGGAAAGGCTACGCAGGCACAAGGGAGCCCCTGGTGTGGACTGCTTCAGGGCATTGGCACAGCAGGCCAGGTACCTCTTTCCCACTTTCCTCAGGATATCACTACGCAAGGCATCCCCACTCAGCATCTCTTGCCTCTCTCTGTCTCTCTCTGGATGTGTTCGTTCTCTCAAATCTCTTCCTTCTCCCCCTTGTCACTTCACACCTAGGAGTGCCTGACAGAGGGCCTAGAGACCAAAGAGCAAAGGGGGAAGGCCTCTGGCTCTACTGGTTGCCCATGGGCAGAGAAGATCTGCTAGTCTATCTGGAAGGTCTAGAGAGTAGCCATTGATTGGGGAGCCACATCACGGGCGGACCTGGCCAGGTGAAGCTTGCTGACATGCAGCAGCTTCTCCGGAGACTACTAATTCCGCGGAGAACATTCTATGCAAATACCCGGCTGAGTGCCATGGGCAGAAAACATTGACACATACCTGCCAGAGGTCTATCCTGGGTCTGAAGAGTCCACCCTGGTCTCCAGCCACTCATCATCTCAGCACACACTTTGCGTGCACGCATGGAATCCGCCTCTCTCCACGAATGCCTTCTCCTGCTAGGAAACACACGATGGCACTCAGCCAAAGGAGAGCACAGGCAAAGTCAACTGAAGCCTCCATTTTCAAGAGTTTGCCCTCTGCTGGGCCACAGCCTCTGCTGGCACAGTGCATGTGTGTCACTTCTCCGAAGACAAGGCCGCAATCCGGGCGTCCAGGGCCCCAGCAGTCCAGAGTCTGCGCATGGCGGCATATGGATCACCTCTTTGCCACGTACAGGAGGGAGGCCTGAGCCCTACACTGGCTCCGCTAGAGCTCCACGACCTCAGCTATTTTCCTTGACCTATGGCCCGAGCCCTCGTGTGTGTGTCATCCCTAGTTACACTTCTTCTCCGACCACTGTGAATCCGCCACCTGCAGATACATGAGCATGAAAATCAACATCTGTCACTGCCTGCAGTGTCACAGGTCACCAGGTATCTAGGCTCAGGCTGACCTTGGCTGTCTTCTGCCCAGGCAAGGAGCCTAATCCTTCAAAGGCAACGAGGACATGTGGTCATTGGCCGACATTCATTCTTTCATCCACACAGCGGTCTAGATGAGGCTAAAGAGGCCAGGTAGGCCAGGTGAAGGCTGAGTGCGGGGCCTAAGGCTTCTTTCCCAATCACCATGGAGACAGCCACCGCAAGGCTGGCCGGAACTTCTGACGGGGACAGGTCACAAACACCGAGCCCATAGGAGAGGTCCAGCCTAAGCGGCCACTTCCGCAGTGCCCTCCATTTTACCCATGGACACACGAAAGCCCCTTCACTTTTGGGCCACAAAATCCAGGGCACCCAGGGAATCACCTCACAGTAGGCAGCCCCTGATGTGGACACGTTCCACACACTGGGCCGGCAGGCAGGTTCCACTTTTCCACTTACGCTAGGATATCAGTAGGCAAGGCGCCCTTCCTCAGCATCTATGGCCCCTCTGTGTATGTGTTCATTCGGAGAAATCTCTTCCTTCTGCCCCTGAGACACATCACAAGTATGAGGGGCCTGAGAGAGAGCCTAGAGATGAAACGGGGAAGGCTTCTGGCTGTAGTGCTTCCCCGTGGGTAGAGAAGAGCAGGTAGTCTCTCTGGAAGGTCTTAGCTTCTGTTGACTGACACGGACAATACAGTAGGGGCGGACCCTGGCCAGGTGGAGCTTGTGGGCAGATGCAACCCCTCCGGCGACGAATAATTCCGCTGCTGCTTTGTATGGTGAAAACCTCCCCCCGCCAGGTGGGATGGGTAGAGAACACTGACCCACACCCTCCAGGGGCCTCTCCTGGGACTAAAGATCCCAACATGGTCTCAACGTCGTCACCCTCTCAGCACACACCTTTCCCGCACACGTAATCCTGCCTTTCTCCTTCAGGGCCCTATCCTACAAGGAAAAAAAGCAAGCCGCTCAAAAAGGCCGATGCCAGGGAAATCGAGGAAACACTGCCATTTTCCAAATTTTGGCTGTCTACATGTCCCAGCCTCCGCTGCAAGGCCGCGTATGTGGCCGGGCTCCGAAGGCAAGGCCGAAATCCTGGCAGCCTGGGCCCCAGCAGTCCCATGCTTTATGGACGGGGGGACACGGATGACCTGTTCGCCACATACAGGAGGGATCCTTGGGCCCTTCACTGGCTCGCCATTCAGCTCCACGACGTCCACTACCGGCCCTGGCCTTTGCTTTGGCTGGTGCCCCACGGAACGTGTGCTCCGGAGCGATGTTTCTCCACCCATCACTATCATTCTGCCACCAGGGGATGTGTGAGTGTGGGAGTCACCATTTGTCACTGGCAGCAGTGTCACAAGGCAGTAGACTTCCAGGTACCCGCTGACCTAGGCTGCCTTCTGCCCCAGGCAAGGTCCCCAATCCTTTATCCCAGATGCTGACACCCGGGCACTGGCGGACATTCATTTGGAGCAACACACAGGTCTGAGTGAGGGTCAGCGGGCCAGGTAGGTGAAGTCAAGGCCAGGTGGGCGGGGCTGAGGCTCCTTTGCCATCACCATAGAGACAGTCCCCCCACCGCAAGAGTGGGCGGAGCTTGTGATGGGCCTGCTGACAAGACTTGAGCCAATGGCAGAGATCCGGCCCGCCAGGCAGATGACACAGGGCCCTCCATTGTGACCTATGACACCTAGTGGCCACAGGATTTGAGCACACCCTGGGAAAGGCTACGCAGGCACAAGGGAGCCCCTGGTGCGGACTGCTTCAGGGCATTGGCACAGCAGGCCAGGTACCTCTTTCCCACTTTCCTCAGGATATCACTACGCAAGGCGTCCCCACTCAGCATCTCTTGCCTCTCTCTGTCTCTCTCTGCTTGTGTTCGTTCTCTCAAATCTCTTCCTTCTCCCCCTTGTCACTTCACACCTTGGAGTGCCTGACAGAGGGCCTAGAGACCAAAGAGCAAAGGGGGAAGCCCTCTGGCTCTACTGGTTGCCCATGGGCAGAGAAGATCTGCTAGTCTATCTGGAAGGTCTAGAGAGTAGCCATTGATTGGGGAGCCACATCACGGGCGGACCTGGCCAGGTGAAGCTTGCTGACATGCAGCAGCCTCTCCGGAGACTACTAATTCCGCGGAGAACATTCTATGCAAATACCCGGCTGAGTGCCATGGGCAGAAAACATTGACACATACCTGCCAGAGGTCTATCCTGGGTCTGAAGAGTCCACCCTGGTCTCCAGCCACTCATCATCTCAGCACACACTTTGCCTGCACACGTGGAATCCGCCTCTCTCCACGAATGCCTTCTCCTGCTAGGAAACACACGATGGCACTCAGCCAAAGGAGAGCACAGGCAAAGTCAACTGAAGCGTCCATTTTCAAGAGTTTGCCCTCTGCTGGGCCACAGCCTCCGCTGGCACAGTGCATGTGTGTCACTTCTCCGAAGACAAGGCCGCAATCCGGGCGTCCAGGGCCCCAGCAGTCCAGAGTCTGCGCATGGCGGCATATGGATCACCTCTTTGCCACGTACAGGAGGGAGGCCTGGGCCCTACACTGGCTCCGCTAGAGCTCCACGACCTCAGCTATTTTCCCTGACCTTTGGCCCGTGCCCTCGTGTGTGTGTCATCCCGAGTTACACTTCTTCTCCGACCACTCTGAATCCGCCACCTGCGGATACATGAGCATGAAAATCAACATCTCTCACTGCCTGCAGTGTCACAGGTCACCAGGTGTCTAGGCTCAGGCTGACCTTGGCTGTCTTCTGCCCAGGCAAGGAGCCTAATCCTTCAAAGGCAACGAGGACATGTGGTCATTGGCCGACATTCATTCTTTCATCCACACAGCGGTCTAGATGAGGCTAAAGAGGCCAGGTAGGCCAGGTGAAGGCTGAGTGCGGGGCCTAAGGCTTCTTTCCCAATCACCATGGAGACAGCCACCGCAAGGCTGGCCGGAACTTCTGACGGGGACGGGTCACAAACACCCAGCCAATAGGAGAGGTCCAGCCTAAGCGGCCACTTCCGCAGTGCCCTCCATTTTACCCATGGACACACGACGGCCCCTTCTCTTTTGGGCCACAAAATCCAGGGCACCCAGGGAATCACCTCACAGTAGGCAGCCCCTGATGTGGACACGTTCCACACACTGGGCCGGCAGGCAGGTTCCACTTTTCCACTTACGCTAGGATATCAGTAGGCAAGGCGCCCTTCCTCAGCATCTATGGCCCCTCTGTGTATGTGTTCATTCGGAGAAATCTCTTCCTTCTGCCCCTGAGACACATCACAAGTATGAGGGGCCTGAGAGAGAGCCTAGAGATGAAACGGGGGAGGCTTCTGGCTGTAGTGCTTCCCCGTGGGTAGAGAAGAGCAGGTAGTCTCTCTGGAAGGTCTTAGCTTCTGTTGACTGACATGGACAATACAGTAGGGGCGGACCCTGGCCAGGTGGAGCTTGTGGGCAGATGCAATCCCTCCGTCGACGAATAATTCCGCTGCTGCTTTGTATGGTGAAAACCTCCCCCCGCCAAGTGGGATGGGTACAGAACACTGACCCACACCCTCCAGGGGCCTCTCCTGGGACTAAAGATCCCAACATGGTCTCAACGTCGTCACCCTCTCAGCACACACCTTTCCTGCACACGTAATCCTGCCTTTCTCCGGCAGGGCCCTATCCTACCAGGAAAAAAAGCAAGCCGCTCAAAAAGGCCGATGCCAGGGAAATCGAGGAAACACTGCCATTTTCCAAATTTTGGCTGTCTACATGTCCCCGCCTCCACTGCAAGGCCGCGTATGTGCCCGGGCTCCGAAGGCAAGGCCGAAATCCTGGCAGCCTGGGCCCCAGCAGTCCCATGCTTTATGGACGGGGGGACACGGATGACCTGTTCGCCACATACAGGAGGGATCCTTGGGCCCTTCACTGGCTCGCCATTCAGCTCCACGACGTCCACTACCGGCCCTGGTCTTTGCTTTGGCTGGTGCCCCACGGAACGTGTGCTCCGGAGCGATGTTTCTCCACCCATCACTATCATTCTGCCACCAGGGGATGTGTGAGTGTGGGAGTCACCATTTGTCACTGGCAGCAGTGTCACAAGGCAGTAGACTTCCAGGTACCCGCTGACCTAGGCTGCCTTCTGCCCCAGGCAAGGTCCCCAATCCTTTATCCCAGATGCTGACACCCGGGCACTGGCGGACATTCATTTGGAGCAACACACAGGTCTGAGTGAGGGTCAGCGGGCCAGGTAGGTGAAGTCAAGGCCAGGTGGGCGGGGCTGAGGCTCCTTTGCCATCACCATAGAGACAGTCCCTCCACCGCAAGAGTGGGCGGAGCTTGTGATGGGCCTGCTGACAAGACTTGAGCCAATGGCAGAGATCCGGCCCGCCAGGCAGATGACACAGGGCCCTCCATTGTGACCTATGACACCTAGTGGCCACAGGATTTGAGCACACCCTGGGAAAGGCTACGCAGGCACAAGGGAGCCCCTGGTGTGGACTGCTTCAGGGCATTGGCACAGCAGGCCAGGTACCTCTTTCCCACTTTCCTCAGGATATCACTACGCAAGGCATCCCCACTCAGCATCTCTTGCCTCTCTCTGTCTCTCTCTGGATGTGTTCGTTCTCTCAAATCTCTTCCTTCTCCCCCTTGTCACTTCACACCTAGGAGTGCCTGACAGAGGGCCTAGAGACCAAAGAGCAAAGGGGGAAGGCCTCTGGCTCTACTGGTTGCCCATGGGCAGAGAAGATCTGCTAGTCTATCTGGAAGGTCTAGAGAGTAGCCATTGATTGGGGAGCCACATCACGGGCGGACCTGGCCAGGTGAAGCTTGCTGACATGCAGCAGCTTCTCCGGAGACTACTAATTCCGCGGAGAACATTCTATGCAAATACCCGGCTGAGTGCCATGGGCAGAAAACATTGACACATACCTGCCAGAGGTCTATCCTGGGTCTGAAGAGTCCACCCTGGTCTCCAGCCACTCATCATCTCAGCACACACTTTGCGTGCACGCATGGAATCCGCCTCTCTCCACGAATGCCTTCTCCTGCTAGGAAACACACGATGGCACTCAGCCAAAGGAGAGCACAGGCAAAGTCAACTGAAGCCTCCATTTTCAAGAGTTTGCCCTCTGCTGGGCCACAGCCTCTGCTGGCACAGTGCATGTGTGTCACTTCTCCGAAGACAAGGCCGCAATCCGGGCGTCCAGGGCCCCAGCAGTCCAGAGTCTGCGCATGGCGGCATATGGATCACCTCTTTGCCACGTACAGGAGGGAGGCCTGAGCCCTACACTGGCTCCGCTAGAGCTCCACGACCTCAGCTATTTTCCTTGACCTATGGCCCGAGCCCTCGTGTGTGTGTCATCCCTAGTTACACTTCTTCTCCGACCACTGTGAATCCGCCACCTGCAGATACATGAGCATGAAAATCAACATCTGTCACTGCCTGCAGTGTCACAGGTCACCAGGTATCTAGGCTCAGGCTGACCTTGGCTGTCTTCTGCCCAGGCAAGGAGCCTAATCCTTCAAAGGCAACGAGGACATGTGGTCATTGGCCGACATTCATTCTTTCATCCACACAGCGGTCTAGATGAGGCTAAAGAGGCCAGGTAGGCCAGGTGACGGCTGAGTGCGGGACCTAAGGCTTCTTTCCCAATCACCATGGAGACAGCCACCGCAAGGCTGGCCGGAACTTCTGACGGGGACAGGTCACAAACACCGAGCCCATAGGAGAGGTCCAGCCTAAGCGGCCACTTCCGCAGTGCCCTCCATTTTACCCATGGACACACGAAGGCCCCTTCACTTTTGGGCCACAAAATCCAGGGCACCCAGGGAATCACCTCACAGTAGGCAGCCCCTGATGTGGACACGTTCCACACACTGGGCCGGCAGGCAGGTTCCACTTTTCCACTTACGCTAGGATATCAGTAGGCAAGGCGCCCTTCCTCAGCATCTATGGCCCCTCTGTGTATGTGTTCATTCGGAGAAATCTCTTCCTTCTGCCCCTGAGACACATCACAAGTATGAGGGGCCTGAGAGAGAGCCTAGAGATGAAACGGGGAAGGCTTCTGGCTGTAGTGCTTCCCCGTGGGTAGAGAAGAGCAGGTAGTCTCTCTGGAAGGTCTTAGCTTCTGTTGACTGACACGGACAATACAGTAGGGGCGGACCCTGGCCAGGTGGAGCTTGTGGGCAGATGCAACCCCTCCGGCGACGAATAATTCCGCTGCTGCTTTGTATGGTGAAAACCTCCCCCCGCCAGGTGGGATGGGTAGAGAACAGTGACCCACACCCTCCAGGGGCCTCTCCTGGGACTAAAGATCCCAACATGGTCTCAACGTCGTCACCCTCTCAGCACACACCTTTCCCGCACACGTAATCCTGCCTTTCTCCTTCAGGGCCCTATCCTACAAGGAAAAAAAGCAAGCCGCTCAAAAAGGCCGATGCCAGGGAAATCGAGGAAACACTGCCATTTTCCAAATTTTGGCTGTCTACATGTCCCAGCCTCCGCTGCAAGGCCGCGTATGTGGCCGGGCTCCGAAGGCAAGGCCGAAATCCTGGCAGCCTGGGCCCCAGCAGTCCCATGCTTTATGGACGGGGGGACACGGATGACCTGTTCGCCACATACAGGAGGGATCCTTGGGCCCTTCACTGGCTCGCCATTCAGCTCCACGACGTCCACTACCGGCCCTGGCCTTTGCTTTGGCTGGTGCCCCACGGAACGTGTGCTCCGGAGCGATGTTTCTCCACCCATCACTATCATTCTGCCACCAGGGGATGTGTGAGTGTGGGAGTCACCATTTGTCACTGGCAGCAGTGTCACAAGGCAGTAGACTTCCAGGTACCCGCTGACCTAGGCTGCCTTCTGCCCCAGGCAAGGTCCCCAATCCTTTATCCCAGATGCTGACACCCGGGCACTGGCGGACATTCATTTGGAGCAACACACAGGTCTGAGTGAGGGTCAGCGGGCCAGGTAGGTGAAGTCAAGGCCAGGTGGGCGGGGCTGAGGCTCCTTTGCCATCACCATAGAGACAGTCCCCCCACCGCAAGAGTGGGCGGACCTTGTGATGGGCCTGCTGACAAGACTTGAGCCAATGGCAGAGATCCGGCCCGCCAGGCAGATGACACAGGGCCCTCCATTGTGACCTATGACACCTAGTGGCCACAGGATTTGAGCACACCCTGGGAAAGGCTACGCAGGCACAAGGGAGCCCCTGGTGCGGACTGCTTCAGGGCATTGGCACAGCAGGCCAGGTACCTCTTTCCCACTTTCCTCAGGATATCACTACGCAAGGCGTCCCCACTCAGCATCTCTTGCCTCTCTCTGTCCCCCTCTGCTTGTGTTCGTTCTCTGAAATCTCTTCCTTCTCCCCCTTGTCACTTCACACCTTGGAGTGCCTGACAGAGGGCCTAGAGACCAAAGAGCAAAGGGGGAAGGCCTCTGGCTCTACTGGTTGCCCATGGGCAGAGAAGATCTGCTAGTCTATCTGGAAGGTCTAGAGAGTAGCCATTGATTGGGGAGCCACATCACGGGCGGACCTGGCCAGGTGAAGCTTGCTGACATGCAGCAGCCTCTCCGGAGACTACTAATTCCCCGGAGAACATTCTATGCAAATACCCGGCTGAGTGCCATGGGCAGAAAACATTGACACATACCTGCCAGAGGTCTATCCTGGGTCTGAAGAGTCCACCCTGGTCTCCAGCCACTCATCATCTCAGCACACACTTTGCCTGCACACGTGGAATCCGCCTCTCTCCACGAATGCCTTCTCCTGCTAGGAAACACACGATGGCACTCAGCCAAAGGAGAGCACAGGCAAAGTCAACTGAAGCCTCCATTTTCAAGAGTTTGCCCTCTGCTGGGCCACAGCCTCCGCTGGCACAGTGCATGTGTGTCACTTCTCCGAAGACAAGGCCGCAATCCGGGCGTCCAGGGCCCCAGCAGTCCAGAGTCTGCGCATGGCGGCATATGGATCACCTCTTTGCCACGTACAGGAGGGAGGCCTGGGCCCTACACTGGCTCCGCTAGAGCTCCACGACCTCAGCTATTTTCCCTGACCTTTGGCCCGTGCCCTCGTGTGTGTGTCATCCCGAGTTACACTTCTTCTCCGACCACTCTGAATCCGCCACCTGCGGATACATGAGCATGAAAATCAACATCTCTCACTGCCTGCAGTGTCACAGGTCACCAGGTGTCTAGGCTCAGGCTGACCTTGGCTGTCTTCTGCCCAGGCAAGGAGCCTAATCCTTCAAAGGCAACGAGGACATGTGGTCATTGGCCGACATTCATTCTTTCATCCACACAGCGGTCTAGATGAGGCTAAAGAGGCCAGGTAGGCCAGGTGAAGGCTGAGTGCGGGGCCTAAGGCTTCTTTCCCAATCACCATGGAGACAGCCACCGCAAGGCTGGCCGGAACTTCTGACGGGGACGGGTCACAAACACCCAGCCAATAGGAGAGGTCCAGCCTAAGCGGCCACTTCCGCAGTGCCCTCCATTTTACCCATGGACACACGACGGCCCCTTCTCTTTTGGGCCACAAAATCCAGGGCACCCAGGGAATCACCTCACAGTAGGCAGCCCCTGATGTGGACACGTTCCACACACTGGGCCGGCAGGCAGGTTCCACTTTTCCACTTACGCTAGGATATCAGTAGGCAAGGCGCCCTTCCTCAGCATCTATGGCCCCTCTGTGTATGTGTTCATTCGGAGAAATCTCTTCCTTCTGCCCCTGAGACACATCACAAGTATGAGGGGCCTGAGAGAGAGCCTAGACATGAAACGGGGGAGGCTTCTGGCTGTAGTGCTTCCCCGTGGGTAGAGAAGAGCAGGTAGTCTCTCTGGAAGGTCTTAGCTTCTGTTGACTGACATGGACAATACAGTAGGGGCGGACCCTGGCCAGGTGGAGCTTGTGGGCAGATGCAATCCCTCCGTCGACGAATAATTCCGCTGCTGCTTTGTATGGTGAAAACCTCCCCCCGCCAAGTGGGATGGGTACAGAACACTGACCCACACCCTCCAGGGGCCTCTCCTGGGACTAAAGATCCCAACATGGTCTCAACGTCGTCACCCTCTCAGCACACACCTTTCCCGCACACGTAAAACTGCCTTTCTCCGGCAGGGCCCTATCCTACCAGGAAAAAAAGCAAGCCGCTCAAAAAGGCCGATGCCAGGGAAATCGAGGAAACACTGCCATTTTCCAAATTTTGGCTGTCTACATGTCCCCGCCTCCACTGCAAGGCCGCGTATGTGCCCGGGCTCCGAAGGCAAGGCCGAAATCCTGGCAGCCTGGGCCCCAGCAGTCCCATGGTTTATGGACGGGGGGACACGGATGACCTGTTCGCCACATACAGGAGGGATCCTTGGGCCCTTCACTGGCTCGCCATTCAGCTCCACGACGTCCACTACCGGCCCTGGTCTTTGCTTTGGCTGGTGCCCCACGGAACGTGTGCTCCGGAGCGATGTTTCTCCACCCATCACTATCATTCTGCCACCAGGGGATGTGTGAGTGTGGGAGTCACCATTTGTCACTGGCAGCAGTGTCACAAGGCAGTAGACTTCCAGGTACCTGCTGACCTAGGCTGCCTTCTGCCCCAGGCAAGGTCCCCAATCCTTTATCCCAGATGCTGACACCCGGGCACTGGCGGACATTCATTTGGAGCAACACACAGGTCTGAGTGAGGGTCAGCGGGCCAGGTAGGTGAAGTCAAGGCCAGGTGGGCGGGGCTGAGGCTCCTTTGCCATCACCATAGAGACAGTCCCTCCACCGCAAGAGTGGGCGGAGCTTGTGATGGGCCTGCTGACAAGACTTGAGCCAATGGCAGAGATCCGGCCCGCCAGGCAGATGACACAGGGCCCTCCATTGTGACCTATGACACCTAGTGGCCACAGGATTTGAGCACACCCTGGGAAAGGCTACGCAGGCACAAGGGAGCCCCTGGTGTGGACTGCTTCAGGGCATTGGCACAGCAGGCCAGGTACCTCTTTCCCACTTTCCTCAGGATATCACTACGCAAGGCATCCCCACTCAGCATCTCTTGCCTCTCTCTGTCTCTCTCTGGATGTGTTCGTTCTCTCAAATCTCTTCCTTCTCCCCCTTGTCACTTCACACCTAGGAGTGCCTGACAGAGGGCCTAGAGACCAAAGAGCAAAGGGGGAAGGCCTCTGGCTCTACTGGTTGCCCATGGGCAGAGAAGATCTGCTAGTCTATCTGGAAGGTCTAGAGAGTAGCCATTGATTGGGGAGCCACATCACGGGCGGACCTGGCCAGGTGAAGCTTGCTGACATGCAGCAGCTTCTCCGGAGACTACTAATTCCGCGGAGAACATTCTATGCAAATACCCGGCTGAGTGCCATGGGCAGAAAACATTGACACATACCTGCCAGAGGTCTATCCTGGGTCTGAAGAGTCCACCCTGGTCTCCAGCCACTCATCATCTCAGCACACACTTTGCGTGCACGCATGGAATCCGCCTCTCTCCACGAATGCCTTCTCCTGCTAGGAAACACACGATGGCACTCAGCCAAAGGAGAGCACAGGCAAAGTCAACTGAAGCCTCCATTTTCAAGAGTTTGCCCTCTGCTGGGCCACAGCCTCCGCTGGCACAGTGCATGTGTGTCACTTCTCCGAAGACAAGGCCGCAATCCGGGCGTCCAGGGCCCCAGCAGTCCAGAGTCTGCGCATGGCGGCATATGGATCACCTCTTTGCCACGTACAGGAGGGAGGCCTGAGCCCTACACTGGCTCCGCTAGTGCTCCACGACCTCAGCTATTTTCCTTGACCTATTGCCCGAGCCCTCGTGTGTGTGTCATCCCTAGTTACACTTCTTCTCCGACCACTGTGAATCCGCCACCTGCAGATACATGAGCATGAAAATCAACATCTGTCACTGCCTGCAGTGTCACAGGTCACCAGGTATCTAGGCTCAGGCTGACCTTGGCTGTCTTCTGCCCAGGCAAGGAGCCTAATCCTTCAAAGGCAACGAGGACATGTGGTCATTGGCCGACATTCATTCTTTCATCCACACAGCGGTCTAGATGAGGCTAAAGAGGCCAGGTAGGCCAGGTGAAGGCTGAGTGCGGGGCCTAAGGCTTCTTTCCCAATCACCATGGAGACAGCCACCGCAAGGCTGGCCGGAACTTCTGACGGGGACAGGTCACAAACACCGAGCCCATAGGAGAGGTCCAGCCTAAGCGGCCACTTCCGCAGTGCCCTCCATTTTACCCATGGACACACGAAGGCCCCTTCACTTTTGGGCCACAAAATCCAGGGCACCCAGGGAATCACCTCACAGTAGGCAGCCCCTGATGTGGACACGTTCCACACACTGGGCCGGCAGGCAGGTTCCACTTTTCCACTTACGCTAGGATATCAGTAGGCAAGGCGCCCTTCCTCAGCATCTATGGCCCCTCTGTGTATGTGTTCATTCGGAGAAATCTCTTCCTTCTGCCCCTGAGACACATCACAAGTATGAGGGGCCTGAGAGAGAGCCTAGAGATGAAACGGGGAAGGCTTCTGGCTGTAGTGCTTCCCCGTGGGTAGAGAAGAGCAGGTAGTCTCTCTGGAAGGTCTTAGCTTCTGTTGACTGACACGGACAATACAGTAGGGGCGGACCCTGGCCAGGTGGAGCTTGTGGGCAGATGCAACCCCTCCGGCGACGAATAATTCCGCTGCTGCTTTGTATGGTGAAAACCTCCCCCCGCCAGGTTGGATGGGTAGAGAACAGTGACCCACACCCTCCAGGGGCCTCTCCTGGGACTAAAGATCCCAACATGGTCTCAACGTCGTCACCCTCTCAGCACACACCTTTCCCGCACACGTAATCCTGCCTTTCTCCTTCAGGGCCCTATCCTACAAGGAAAAAAAGCAAGCCGCTCAAAAAGGCCGATGCCAGGGAAATCGAGGAAACACTGCCATTTTCCAAATTTTGGCTGTCTACATGTCCCAGCCTCCGCTGCAAGGCCGCGTATGTGGCCGGGCTCCGAAGGCAAGGCCGAAATCCTGGCAGCCTGGGCCCCAGCAGTCCCATGCTTTATGGACGGGGGGACACGGATGACCTGTTCGCCACATACAGGAGGGATCCTTGGGCCCTTCACTGGCTCGCCATTCAGCTCCACGACGTCCACTACCGGCCCTGGCCTTTGCTTTGGCTGGTGCCCCACGGAACGTGTGCTCCGGAGCGATGTTTCTCCACCCATCACTATCATTCTGCCACCAGGGGATGTGTGAGTGTGGGAGTCACCATTTGTCACTGGCAGCAGTGTCACAAGGCAGTAGACTTCCAGGTACCCGCTGACCTAGGCTGCCTTCTGCCCCAGGCAAGGTCCCCAATCCTTTATCCCAGATGCTGACACCCGGGCACTGGCGGACATTCATTTGGAGCAACACACAGGTCTGAGTGAGGGTCAGCGGGCCAGGTAGGTGAAGTCAAGGCCAGGTGGGCGGGGCTGAGGCTCCTTTGCCATCACCATAGAGACAGTCCCCCCACCGCAAGAGTGGGCGGAGCTTGTGATGGGCCTGCTGACAAGACTTGAGCCAATGGCAGAGATCCGGCCCGCCAGGCAGATGACACAGGGCCCTCCATTGTGACCTATGACACCTAGTGGCCACAGGATTTGAGCACACCCTGGGAAAGGCTACGCAGGCACAAGGGAGCCCCTGGTGCGGACTGCTTCAGGGCATTGGCACAGCAGGCCAGGTACCTCTTTCCCACTTTCCTCAGGATATCACTACGCAAGGCGTCCCCACTCAGCATCTCTTGCCTCTCTCTGTCTCTCTCTGCTTGTGTTCGTTCTCTGAAATCTCTTCCTTCTCCCCCTTGTCACTTCACACCTTGGAGTGCCTGACAGAGGGCCTAGAGACCAAAGAGCAAAGGGGGAAGGCCTCTGGCTCTACTGGTTGCCCATGGGCAGAGAAGATCTGCTAGTCTATCTGGAAGGTCTAGAGAGTAGCCATTGATTGGGGAGCCACATCACGGGCGGACCTGGCCAGGTGAAGCTTGCTGACATGCAGCAGCCTCTCCGGAGACTACTAATTCCCCGGAGAACATTCTATGCAAATACCCGGCTGAGTGCCATGGGCAGAAAACATTGACACATACCTGCCAGAGGTCTATCCTGGGTCTGAAGAGTCCACCCTGGTCTCCAGCCACTCATCATCTCAGCACACACTTTGCCTGCACACGTGGAATCCGCCTCTCTCCACGAATGCCTTCTCCTGCTAGGAAACACACGATGGCACTCAGCCAAAGGAGAGCACAGGCAAAGTCAACTGAAGCCTCCATTTTCAAGAGTTTGCCCTCTGCTGGGCCACAGCCTCCGCTGGCACAGTGCATGTGTGTCACTTCTCCGAAGACAAGGCCGCAATCCGGGCGTCCAGGGCCCCAGCAGTCCAGAGTCTGCGCATGGCGGCATATGGATCACCTCTTTGCCACGTACAGGAGGGAGGCCTGGGCCCTACACTGGCTCCGCTAGAGCTCCACGACCTCAGCTATTTTCCCTGACCTTTGGCCCGTGCCCTCGTGTGTGTGTCATCCCGAGTTACACTTCTTCTCCGACCACTCTGAATCCGCCACCTGCGGATACATGAGCATGAAAATCAACATCTCTCACTGCCTGCAGTGTCACAGGTCACCAGGTGTCTAGGCTCAGGCTGACCTTGGTTGTCTTCTGCCCAGGCAAGGAGCCTAATCCTTCAAAGGCAACGAGGACATGTGGTCATTGGCCGACATTCATTCTTTCATCCACACAGCGGTCTAGATGAGGCTAAAGAGGCCAGGTAGGCCAGGTGAAGGCTGAGTGCGGGGCCTAAGGCTTCTTTCCCAATCACCATGGAGACAGCCACCGCAAGGCTGGCCGGAACTTCTGACGGGGACGGGTCACAAACACCCAGCCAATAGGAGAGGTCCAGCCTAAGCGGCCACTTCCGCAGTGCCCTCCATTTTACCCATGGACACACGACGGCCCCTTCTCTTTTGGGCCACAAAATCCAGGGCACCCAGGGAATCACCTCACAGTAGGCAGCCCCTGATGTGGACACGTTCCACACACTGGGCCGGCAGGCAGGTTCCACTTTTCCACTTACGCTAGGATATCAGTAGGCAAGGCGCCCTTCCTCTGCATCTATGGCCCCTCTGTGTATGTGTTCATTCGGAGAAATCTCTTCCTTCTGCCCCTGAGACACATCACAAGTATGAGGGGCCTGAGAGAGAGCCTAGAGATGAAACGGGGGAGGCTTCTGGCTGTAGTGCTTCCCCGTGGGTAGAGAAGAGCAGGTAGTCTCTCTGGAAGGTCTTAGCTTCTGTTGACTGACATGGACAATACAGTAGGGGCGGACCCTGGCCAGGTGGAGCTTGTGGGCAGATGCAACCCCTCCGGCGACGAATAATTCCGCTGCGGCTTTGTATGGTGAAAACCTCCCCCCGCCAAGTGGGTGGGTAGAGAACAGTGACCCACACCCTCCAGGGGCCTCTCCTGGGACTAAAGATCCCAACATGGTCTCAACGTCGTCACCCTCTCAGCACACACCTTTCCCGCACACGTAATCCTGCCTTTCTCCGGCAGGGCCCTATCCTACCAGGAAAAAAAGCAAGCCGCTCAAAAAGGCCGATGCCAGGGAAATCGAGGAAACACTGCCATTTTCCAAATTTTGGCTCTCTAAATGTCCCCGCCTCCGCTGCAAGGCCGCGTATGTGGCCGGGCTCCGAAGGCAAGGCCGAAATCCTGGCAGCCTGGGCCCCAGCAGTCCCATGCTTTATGGACGGGGGGACACGGATGACCTGTTCGCCACATACAGGAGGGATCCTTGGGCCCTTCACTGGCTCGCCATTCAGCTCCACGACGTCCACTACCGGCCCTGGCCTTTGCTTTGGCTGGTGCCCCACGGAACGTGTGCTCCGGAGCGATGTTTCTCCACCCATCACTATCATTCTGCCACCAGGGGATGTGTGAGTGTGGGAGTCACCATTTGTCACTGGCAGCAGTGTCACAAGGCAGTAGACTTCCAGGTACCCGCTGACCTAGGCTGCCTTCTGCCCCAGGCAAGGTCCCCAATCCTTTATCCCAGATGCTGACACCCGGGCACTGGCGGACATTCATTTGGAGCAACACACAGGTCTGAGTGAGGGTCAGCGGGCCAGGTAGGTGAAGTCAAGGCCAGGTGGGCGGGGCTGAGGCTCCTTTGCCATCACCATAGAGACAGTCCCCCCACCGCAAGAGTGGGCGGAGCTTGTGATGGGCCTGCTGACAAGACTTGAGCCAATGGCAGAGATCCGGCCCGCCAGGCAGATGACACAGGGCCCTCCATTGTGACCTATGACACCTAGTGGCCACAGGATTTGAGCACACCCTGGGAAAGGCTACGCAGGCACAAGGGAGCCCCTGGTGCGGACTGCTTCAGGGCATTGGCACAGCAGGCCAGGTACCTCTTTCCCACTTTCCTCAGGATATCACTACGCAAGGCGTCCCCACTCAGCATCTCTTGCCTCTCTCTGTCTCTCTCTGCTTGTGTTCGTTCTCTGAAATCTCTTCCTTCTCCCCCTTGTCACTTCACACCTTGGAGTGCCTGACAGAGGGCCTAGAGACCAAAGAGCAAAGGGGGAAGGCCTCTGGCTCTACTGGTTGCCCATGGGCAGAGAAGATCTGCTAGTCTATCTGGAAGGTCTAGAGAGTAGCCATTGATTGGGGAGCCACATCACGGGCGGACCTGGCCAGGTGAAGCTTGCTGACATGCAGCAGCCTCTCCGGAGACTACTAATTCCCCGGAGAACATTCTATGCAAATACCCGGCTGAGTGCCATGGGCAGAAAACATTGACACATACCTGCCAGAGGTCTATCCTGGGTCTGAAGAGTCCACCCTGGTCTCCAGCCACTCATCATCTCAGCACACACTTTGCCTGCACACGTGGAATCCGCCTCTCTCCACGAATGCCTTCTCCTGCTAGGAAACACACGATGGCACTCAGCCAAAGGAGAGCACAGGCAAAGTCAACTGAAGCGTCCATTTTCAAGAGTTTGCCCTCTGCTGGGCCACAGCCTCCGCTGGCACAGTGCATGTGTGTCACTTCTCCGAAGACAAGGCCGCAATCCGGGCGTCCAGGGCCCCAGCAGTCCAGAGTCTGCGCATGGCGGCATATGGATCACCTCTTTGCCACGTACAGGAGGGAGGCCTGGGCCCTACACTGGCTCCGCTAGAGCTCCACGACCTCAGCTATTTTCCCTGACCTTTGGCCCGTGCCCTCGTGTGTGTGTCATCCCGAGTTACACTTCTTCTCCGACCACTCTGAATCCGCCACCTGCGGATACATGAGCATGAAAATCAACATCTCTCACTGCCTGCAGTGTCACAGGTCACCAGGTGTCTAGGCTCAGGCTAACCTTGGCTGTCTTCTGCCCAGGCAAGGAGCCTAATCCTTCAAAGGCAACGAGGACATGTGGTCATTGGCCGACATTCATTCTTTCATCCACACAGCGGTCTAGATGAGGCTAAAGAGGCCAGGTAGGCCAGGTGAAGGCTGAGTGCGGGGCCTAAGGCTTCTTTCCCAATCACCATGGAGACAGCCACCGCAAGGCTGGCCGGAACTTCTGACGGGGACGGGTCACAAACACCCAGCCAATAGGAGAGGTCCAGCCTAAGCGGCCACTTCCGCAGTGCCCTCCATTTTACCCATGGACACACGACGGCCCCTTCTCTTTTGGGCCACAAAATCCAGGGCACCCAGGGAATCACCTCACAGTAGGCAGCCCCTGATGTGGACACGTTCCACACACTGGGCCGGCAGGCAGGTTCCACTTTTCCACTTACGCTAGGATATCAGTAGGCAAGGCGCCCTTCCTCAGCATCTATGGCCCCTCTGTGTATGTGTTCATTCGGAGAAATCTCTTCCTTCTGCCCCTGAGACACATCACAAGTATGAGGGGCCTGAGAGAGAGCCTAGACATGAAACGGGGGAGGCTTCTGGCTGTAGTGCTTCCCCGTGGGTAGAGAAGAGCAGGTAGTCTCTCTGGAAGGTCTTAGCTTCTGTTGACTGACATGGACAATACAGTAGGGGCGGACCCTGGCCAGGTGGAGCTTGTGGGCAGATGCAATCCCTCCGTCGACGAATAATTCCGCTGCTGCTTTGTATGGTGAAAACCTCCCCCCGCCAAGTGGGATGGGTACAGAACACTGACCCACACCCTCCAGGGGCCTCTCCTGGGACTAAAGATCCCAACATGGTCTCAACGTCGTCACCCTCTCAGCACACACCTTTCCTGCACACGTAATCCTGCCTTTCTCCGGCAGGGCCCTATCCTACCAGGAAAAAAAGCAAGCCGCTCAAAAAGGCCGATGCTAGGGAAATCGAGGAAACACTGCCATTTTCCAAATTTTGGCTGTCTATATGTCCCCGCCTCCACTGCAAGGCCGCGTATGTGGCCGGGCTCCGAAGGCAAGGCCGAAATCCTGGCAGCCTGGGCCCCAGCAGTCCCATGGTTTATGGACGGGGGGACACGGATGACCTGTTCGCCACATACAGGAGGGATCCTTGGGCCCTTCACTGGCTCGCCATTCAGCTCCACGACGTCCACTACCGGCCCTGGTCTTTGCTTTGGCTGGTGCCCCACGGAACGTGTGCTCCGGAGCGATGTTTCTCCACCCATCACTATCATTCTGCCACCAGGGGATGTGTGAGTGTGGGAGTCACCATTTGTCACTGGCAGCAGTGTCACAAGGCAGTAGACTTCCAGGTACCCGCTGACCTAGGCTGCCTTCTGCCCCAGGCAAGGTCCCCAATCCTTTATCCCAGATGCTGACACCCGGGCACTGGCGGACATTCATTTGGAGCAACACACAGGTCTGAGTGAGGGTCAGCGGGCCAGGTAGGTGAAGTCAAGGCCAGGTGGGCGGGGCTGAGGCTCCTTTGCCATCACCATAGAGACAGTCCCTCCACCGCAAAAGTGGGCGGAGCTTGTGATGGGCCTGCTGACAAGACTTGAGCCAATGGCAGAGATCCGGCCCGCCAGGCAGATGACACAGGGCCCTCCATTGTGACCTATGACACCTAGTGGCCACAGGATTTGAGCACACCCTGGGAAAGGCTACGCAGGCACAAGGGAGCCCCTGGTGTGGACTGCTTCAGGGCATTGGCACAGCAGGCCAGGTACCTCTTTCCCACTTTCCTCAGGATATCACTACGCAAGGCATCCCCACTCAGCATCTCTTGCCTCTCTCTGTCTCTCTCTGGATGTGTTCGTTCTCTCAAATCTCTTCCTTCTCCCCCTTGTCACTTCACACCTAGGAGTGCCTGACAGAGGGCCTAGAGACCAAAGAGCAAAGGGGGAAGGCCTCTGGCTCTACTGGTTGCCCATGGGCAGAGAAGATCTGCTAGTCTATCTGGAAGGTCTAGAGAGTAGCCATTGATTGGGGAGCCACATCACGGGCGGACCTGGCCAGGTGAAGCTTGCTGACATGCAGCAGCTTCTCCGGAGACTACTAATTCCGCGGAGAACATTCTATGCAAATACCCGGCTGAGTGCCATGGGCAGAAAACATTGACACATACCTGCCAGAGGTCTATCCTGGGTCTGAAGAGTCCACCCTGGTCTCCAGCCACTCATCATCTCAGCACACACTTTGCGTGCACGCATGGAATCCGCCTCTCTCCACGAATGCCTTCTCCTGCTAGGAAACACACGATGGCACTCAGCCAAAGGAGAGCACAGGCAAAGTCAACTGAAGCCTCCATTTTCAAGAGTTTGCCCTCTGCTGGGCCACAGCCTCCGCTGGCACAGTGCATGTGTGTCACTTCTCCGAAGACAAGGCCGCAATCCGGGCGTCCAGGGCCCCAGCAGTCCAGAGTCTGCGCATGGCGGCATATGGATCACCTCTTTGCCACGTACAGGAGGGAGGCCTGAGCCCTACACTGGCTCCGCTAGAGCTCCACGACCTCAGCTATTTTCCTTGACCTATGGCCCGAGCCCTCGTGTGTGTGTCATCCCTAGTTACACTTCTTCTCCGACCACTGTGAATCCGCCACCTGCAGATACATGAGCATGAAAATCAACATCTGTCACTGCCTGCAGTGTCACAGGTCACCAGGTATCTAGGCTCAGGCTGACCTTGGCTGTCTTCTGCCCAGGCAAGGAGCCTAATCCTTCAAAGGCAACGAGGACATGTGGTCATTGGCCGACATTCATTCTTTCATCCACACAGCGGTCTAGATGAGGCTAAAGAGGCCACGTAGGCCAGGTGAAGGCTGAGTGCGGGGCCTAAGGCTTCTTTCCCAATCACCATGGAGACAGCCACCGCAAGGCTGGCCGGAACTTCTGACGGGGACAGGTCACAAACACCGAGCCCATAGGAGAGGTCCAGCCTAAGCGGCCACTTCCGCAGTGCCCTCCATTTTACCCATGGACACACGAAGGCCCCTTCACTTTTGGGCCACAAAATCCAGGGCACCCAGGGAATCACCTCACAGTAGGCAGCCCCTGATGTGGACACGTTCCACACACTGGGCCGGCAGGCAGGTTCCACTTTTCCACTTACGCTAGGATATCAGTAGGCAAGGCGCCCTTCCTCAGCATCTATGGCCCCTCTGTGTATGTGTTCATTCGGAGAAATCTCTTCCTTCTGCCCCTGAGACACATCACAAGTATGAGGGGCCTGAGAGAGAGCCTAGAGATGAAACGGGGAAGGCTTCTGGCTGTAGTGCTTCCCCGTGGGTAGAGAAGAGCAGGTAGTCTCTCTGGAAGGTCTTAGCTTCTGTTGACTGACACGGACAATACAGTAGGGGCGGACCCTGGCCAGGTGGAGCTTGTGGGCAGATGCAACCCCTCCGGCGACGAATAATTCCGCTGCTGCTTTGTATGGTGAAAACCTCCCCCCGCCAGGTGGGATGGGTAGAGAACACTGACCCACACCCTCCAGGGGCCTCTCCTGGGACTAAAGATCCCAACATGGTCTCAACGTCGTCACCCTCTCAGCACACACCTTTCCCGCACACGTAATCCTGCCTTTCTCCTTCAGGGCCCTATCCTACAAGGAAAAAAAGCAAGCCGCTCAAAAAGGCCGATGCCAGGGAAATCGAGGAAACACTGCCATTTTCCAAATTTTGGCTGTCTACATGTCCCAGCCTCCGCTGCAAGGCCGCGTATGTGGCCGGGCTCCGAAGGCAAGGCCGAAATCCTGGCAGCCTGGGCCCCAGCAGTCCCATGCTTTATGGACGGGGGGACACGGATGACCTGTTCGCCACATACAGGAGGGATCCTTGGGCCCTTCACTGGCTCGCCATTCAGCTCCACGACGTCCACTACCGGCCCTGGCCTTTGCTTTGGCTGGTGCCCCACGGAACGTGTGCTCCGGAGCGATGTTTCTCCACCCATCACTATCATTCTGCCACCAGGGGATGTGTGAGTGTGGGAGTCACCATTTGTCACTGGCAGCAGTGTCACAAGGCAGTAGACTTCCAGGTACCCGCTGACCTAGGCTGCCTTCTGCCCCAGGCAAGGTCCCCAATCCTTTATCCCAGATGCTGACACCCGGGCACTGGCGGACATTCATTTGGAGCAACACACAGGTCTGAGTGAGGGTCAGCGGGCCAGGTAGGTGAAGTCAAGGCCAGGTGGGCGGGGCTGAGGCTCCTTTGCCATCACCATAGAGACAGTCCCCCCACCGCAAGAGTGGGCGGAGCTTGTGATGGGCCTGCTGACAAGACTTGAGCCAATGGCAGAGATCCGGCCCGCCAGGCAGATGACACAGGGCCCTCCATTGTGACCTATGACACCTAGTGGCCACAGGATTTGAGCACACCCTGGGAAAGGCTACGCAGGCACAAGGGAGCCCCTGGTGCGGACTGCTTCAGGGCATTGGCACAGCAGGCCAGGTACCTCTTTCCCACTTTCCTCAGGATATCACTACGCAAGGCATCCCCACTCAGCATCTCTTGCCTCTCTCTGTCTCTCTCTGCTTGTGTTCCTTCTCTGAAATCTCTTCCTTCTCCCCCTTGTCACTTCACACCTTGGAGTGCCTGACAGAGGGCCTAGAGACCAAAGAGCAAAGGGGGAAGGCCTCTGGCTCTACTGGTTGCCCATGGGCAGAGAAGATCTGCTAGTCTATCTGGAAGGTCTAGAGAGTAGCCATTGATTGGGGAGCCACATCACGGGCGGACCTGGCCAGGTGAAGCTTGCTGACATGCAGCAGCCTCTCCGGAGACTACTAATTCCCCGGAGAACATTCTATGCAAATACCCGGCTGAGTGCCATGGGCAGAAAACATTGACACATACCTGCCAGAGGTCTATCCTGGGTCTGAAGAGTCCACCCTGGTCTCCAGCCACTCATCATCTCAGCACACACTTTGCCTGCACACGTGGAATCCGCCTCTCTCCACGAATGCCTTCTCCTGCTAGGAAACCCACGATGGCACTCAGCCAAAGGAGAGCACAGGCAAAGTCAACTGAAGCCTCCATTTTCAAGAGTTTGCCCTCTGCTGGGCCACAGCCTCCGCTGGCACAGTGCATGTGTGTCACTTCTCCGAAGACAAGGCCGCAATCCGGGCGTCCAGGGCCCCAGCAGTCCAGAGTCTGCGCATGGCGGCATATGGATCACCTCTTTGCCACGTACAGGAGGGAGGCCTGGGCCCTACACTGGCTCCGCTAGAGCTCCACGACCTCAGCTATTTTCCCTGACCTTTGGCCCGTGCCCTCGTGTGTGTGTCATCCCGAGTTACACTTCTTCTCCGACCACTCTGAATCCGCCACCTGCGGATACATGAGCATGAAAATCAACATCTCTCACTGCCTGCAGTGTCACAGGTCACCAGGTGTCTAGGCTCAGGCTGACCTTGGCTGTCTTCTGCCCAGGCAAGGAGCCTAATCCTTCAAAGGCAACGAGGACATGTGGTCATTGGCCGACATTCATTCTTTCATCCACACAGCGGTCTAGATGAGGCTAAAGAGGCCAGGTAGGCCAGGTGAAGGCTGAGTGCGGGGCCTAAGGCTTCTTTCCCAATCACCATGGAGACAGCCACCGCAAGGCTGGCCGGAACTTCTGACGGGGACGGGTCACAAACACCCAGCCAATAGGAGAGGTCCAGCCTAAGCGGCCACTTCCGCAGTGCCCTCCATTTTACCCATGGACACACGACGGCCCCTTCTCTTTTGGGCCACAAAATCCAGGGCACCCAGGGAATCACCTCACAGTAGGCAGCCCCTGATGTGGACACGTTCCACACACTGGGCCGGCAGGCAGGTTCCACTTTTCCACTTACGCTAGGATATCAGTAGGCAAGGCGCCCTTCCTCTGCATCTATGGCCCCTCTGTGTATGTGTTCATTCGGAGAAATCTCTTCCTTCTGCCCCTGAGACACATCACAAGTATGAGGGGCCTGAGAGAGAGCCTAGAGATGAAACGGGGTAGGCTTCTGGCTGTAGTGCTTCCCCGTGGGTAGAGAAGAGCAGGTAGTCTCTCTGGAAGGTCTTAGCTTCTGTTGACTGACACGGACAATACAGTAGGGGCGGACCCTGGCCAGGTGGAGCTTGTGGGCAGATGCAACCCCTCCGGCGACGAATAATTCCGCTGCTGCTTTGTATGGTGAAAACCTCCCCCCGCCAAGTGGGATGGGTAGAGAACACTGACCCACACCCTCCAGGGGCCTCTCCTGGGACTAAAGATCCCAACATGGTCTCAGCGTCGTCACCCTCTCAGCACACACCTTTCCTGCACACGTAATCCTGCCTTTCTCCGGCAGGGCCCTATCCTACCAGGAAAAAAAGCAAGCCGCTCAAAAAGGCCGATGCCAGGGAAATCGAGGAAACACTGCCATTTTCCAAATTTTGGCTGTCTACATGTCCCCGCCTCCGCTGCAAGGCCGCGTATGTGGCCGGGCTCCGAAGGCAAGGCCGAAATCCTGGCAGCCTGGGCCCCAGCAGTCCCATGCTTTATGGACGGGGGGACACGGATGACCTGTTCGCCACATACAGGAGGGATCCTTGGGCCCTTCACTGGCTCGCCATTCAGCTCCACGACGTCCACTACCGGCCCTGGCCTTTGCTTTGGCTGGTGCCCCACGGAACGTGTGCTCCGGAGCAATGTTTCTCCACCCATCACTATCATTCTGCCACCAGGGGATGTGTGAGTGTGGGAGTCACCATTTGTCACTGGCAGCAGTGTCACAAGGCAGTAGACTTCCAGGTACCCGCTGACCTAGGCTGCCTTCTGCCCCAGGCAAGGTCCCCAATCCTTTATCCCAGATGCTGACACCCGGGCACTGGCGGACATTCATTTGGAGCAACACACAGGTCTGAGTGAGGGTCAGCGGGCCAGGTAGGTGAAGTCAAGGCCAGGTGGGCGGGGCTGAGGCTCCTTTGCCATCACCATAGAGACAGTCCCCCCACCGCAAGAGTGGGCGGAGCTTGTGATGGGCCTGCTGACAAGACTTGAGCCAATGGCAGAGATCCGGCCCGCCAGGCAGATGACACAGGGCCCTCCATTGTGACCTATGACCCCTAGTGGCCACAGGATTTGAGCACGCCCCGGGAAAGGCTACGCAGGCACAAGGGAGCCCCTGGTGCGGACTGCTTCAGGGCATTGGCAGAGCAGGCCAGGTACCTCTTTCCCACTTTCCTCAGGATATCACTACGCAAGGCATCCCCACTCAGCATCTCTTGCCTCTCTCTGTCTCTCTCTGCTTGTGTTCCTTCTCTGAAATCTCTTCCTTCTCCCCCTTGTCACTTCACACCTAGGAGTGCCTGACAGAGGGCCTAGAGACCAAAGAGCAAAGGGGGAAGGCCTCTGGCTCTACTGGTTGCCCATGGGCAGAGAAGATCTGCTAGTCTATCTGGAAGGTCTAGAGAGTAGCCATTGATTGGGGAGCCACATCACGGGCGGACCTGGCCAGGTGAAGCTTGCTGACATGCAGCAGCCTCTCCGGAGACTACTAATTCCCCGGAGAACATTCTATGCAAATACCCGGCTGAGTGCCATGGGCAGAAAACATTGACACATACCTGCCAGAGGTCTATCCTGGGTCTGAAGAGTCCACCCTGGTCTCCAGCCACTCATCATCTCAGCACACACTTTGCCTGCACACGTGGAATCCGCCTCTCTCCACGAATGCCTTCTCCTGCTAGGAAACCCACGATGGCACTCAGCCAAAGGAGAGCACAGGCAAAGTCAACTGAAGCCTCCATTTTCAAGAGTTTGCCCTCTGCTGGGCCACAGCCTCCGCTGGCACAGTGCATGTGTGTCACTTCTCCGAAGACAAGGCCGCAATCCGGGCGTCCAGGGCCCCAGCAGTCCAGAGTCTGCGCATGGCGGCATATGGATCACCTCTTTGCCACGTACAGGAGGGAGGCCTGGGCCCTACACTGGCTCCGCTAGAGCTCCACGACCTCAGCTATTTTCCCTGACCTTTGGCCCGTGCCCTCGTGTGTGTGTCATCCCGAGTTACACTTCTTCTCCGACCACTCTGAATCCGCCACCTGCGGATACATGAGCATGAAAATCAACATCTCTCACTGCCTGCAGTGTCACAGGTCACCAGGTGTCTAGGCTCAGGCTGACCTTGGCTGTCTTCTGCCCAGGCAAGGAGCCTAATCCTTCAAAGGCAACGAGGACATGTGGTCATTGGCCGACATTCATTCTTTCATCCACACAGCGGTCTAGATGAGGCTAAAGAGGCCAGGTAGGCCAGGTGAAGGCTGAGTGCGGGGCCTAAGGCTTCTTTCCCAATCACCATGGAGACAGCCACCGCAAGGCTGGCCGGAACTTCTGACGGGGACGGGTCACAAACACCCAGCCAATAGGAGAGGTCCAGCCTAAGCGGCCACTTCCGCAGTGCCCTCCATTTTACCCATGGACACACGACGGCCCCTTCTCTTTTGGGCCACAAAATCCAGGGCACCCAGGGAATCACCTCACAGTAGGCAGCCCCTGAATACTATCTCTCTATGACACTGGGCCGGCAGGCAGGTTCCACTTTTCCACTTACGCTAGGATATCAGTAGGCAAGGCGCCCTTCCTCAGCATCTATGGCCCCTCTGTGTATGTGTTCATTCGGAGAAATCTCTTCCTTCTGCCCCTGAGACACATCACAAGTATGAGGGGCCTGAGAGAGAGCCTAGAGATGAAACGGGGGAGGCTTCTGGCTGTACTGCTTCCCCGTGGGTAGAGAAGAGCAGGTAGTCTCTCTGGAAGGTCTTAGCTTCTGTTGACTGACACGGACAATACAGTAGGGGCGGACCCTGGCCAGGTGGAGCTTGTGGGCAGATGCAACCCCTCCGGCGACGAATAATTCCGCTGCTGCTTTGTATGGTGAAAACCTCCCCCCGCCAAGTGGGATGGGTAGAGAACACTGACCCACACCCTCCAGGGGCCTCTCCTGGGACTAAAGATCCCAACATGGTCTCAGCGTCGTCACCCTCTCAGCACACACCTTTCCTGCACACGTAATCCTGCCTTTCTCCGGCAGGGCCCTATCCTACCAGGAAAAAAAGCAAGCCGCTCAAAAAGGCCGATGCCAGGGAAATCGAGGAAACACTGCCATTTTCCAAATTTTGGCTGTCTACATGTCCCCGCCTCCGCTGCAAGGCCGCGTATGTGGCCGGGCTCCGAAGGCAAGGCCGAAATCCTGGCAGCCTGGGCCCCAGCAGTCCCATGCTTTATGGACGGGGGGACACGGATGACCTGTTCGCCACATACAGGAGGGATCCTTGGGCCCTTCACTGGCTCGCCATTCAGCTCCACGACGTCCACTACCGGCCCTGGCCTTTGCTTTGGCTGGTGCCCCACGGAACGTGTGCTCCGGAGCAATGTTTCTCCACCCATCACTATCATTCTGCCACCAGGGGATGTGTGAGTGTGGGAGTCACCATTTGTCACTGGCAGCAGTGTCACAAGGCAGTAGACTTCCAGGTACCCGCTGACCTAGGCTGCCTTCTGCCCCAGGCAAGGTCCCCAATCCTTTATCCCAGATGCTGACACCCGGGCACTGGCGGACATTCATTTGGAGCAACACACAGGTCTGAGTGAGGGTCAGCGGGCCAGGTAGGTGAAGTCAAGGCCAGGTGGGCGGGGCTGAGGCTCCTTTGCCATCACCATAGAGACAGTCCCCCCACCGCAAGAGTGGGCGGAGCTTGTGATGGGCCTGCTGACAAGACTTGAGCCAATGGCAGAGATCCGGCCCGCCAGGCAGATGACACAGGGCCCTCCATTGTGACCTATGACACCTAGTGGCCACAGGATTTGAGCACACCCTGGGAAAGGCTACGCAGGCACAAGGGAGCCCCTGGTGCGGACTGCTTCAGGGCATTGGCACAGCAGGCCAGGTACCTCTTTCCCACTTTCCTCAGGATATCACTACGCAAGGCATCCCCACTCAGCATCTCTTGCCTCTCTCTGTCTCTCTCTGCTTGTGTTCCTTCTCTGAAATCTCTTCCTTCTCCCCCTTGTCACTTCACACCTAGGAGTGCCTGACAGAGGGCCTAGAGACCAAAGAGCAAAGGGGGAAGGCCTCTGGCTCTACTGGTTGCCCATGGGCAGAGAAGATCTGCTAGTCTATCTGGAAGGTCTAGAGAGTAGCCATTGATTGGGGAGCCACATCACGGGCGGACCTGGCCAGGTGAAGCTTGCTGACATGCAGCAGCCTCTCCGGAGACTACTAATTCCCCGGAGAACATTCTATGCAAATACCCGGCTGAGTGCCATGGGCAGAAAACATTGACACATACCTGCCAGAGGTCTATCCTGGGTCTGAAGAGTCCACCCTGGTCTCCAGCCACTCATCATCTCAGCACACACTTTGCCTGCACACGTGGAATCCGCCTCTCTCCACGAATGCCTTCTCCTGCTAGGAAACCCACGATGGCACTCAGCCAAAGGAGAGCACAGGCAAAGTCAACTGAAGCCTCCATTTTCAAGAGTTTGCCCTCTGCTGGGCCACAGCCTCCGCTGGCACAGTGCATGTGTGTCACTTCTCCGAAGACAAGGCCGCAATCCGGGCGTCCAGGGCCCCAGCAGTCCAGAGTCTGCGCATGGCGGCATATGGATCACCTCTTTGCCACGTACAGGAGGGAGGCCTGGGCCCTACACTGGCTCCGCTAGAGCTCCACGACCTCAGCTATTTTCCCTGACCTTTGGCCCGTGCCCTCGTGTGTGTGTCATCCCGAGTTACACTTCTTCTCCGACCACTCTGAATCCGCCACCTGCGGATACATGAGCATGAAAATCAACATCTCTCACTGCCTGCAGTGTCACAGGTCACCAGGTGTCTAGGCTCAGGCTGACCTTGGCTGTCTTCTGCCCAGGCAAGGAGCCTAATCCTTCAAAGGCAACGAGGACATGTGGTCATTGGCCGACATTCATTCTTTCATCCACACAGCGGTCTAGATGAGGCTAAAGAGGCCAGGTAGGCCAGGTGAAGGCTGAGTGCGGGGCCTAAGGCTTCTTTCCCAATCACCATGGAGACAGCCACCGCAAGGCTGGCCGGAACTTCTGACGGGGACGGGTCACAAACACCGAGCCAATAGGAGAGGTCTAGCCTAAGCGGCCACTTCCGCAGTGCCCTCCATTTTACCCATGGACACACGACGGCCCCTTCTCTTTTGGGCCACAAAATCCAGGGCACCCAGGGAATCACCTCACAGTAGGCAGCCCCTGATGTGGACACGTTCCACACACTGGGCCGGCAGGCAGGTTCCACTTTTCCACTTACGCTAGGATATCAGTAGGCAAGGCGCCCTTCCTCTGCATCTATGGCCCCTCTGTGTATGTGTTCATTCGGAGAAATCTCTTCCTTCTGCCCCTGAGACACATCACAAGTATGAGGGGCCTGAGAGAGAGCCTAGAGATGAAACGGGGGAGGCTTCTGGCTGTACTGCTTCCCCGTGGGTAGAGAAGAGCAGGTAGTCTCTCTGGAAGGTCTTAGCTTCTGTTGACTGACACGGACAATACAGTAGGGGCGGACCCTGGCCAGGTGGAGCTTGTGGGCAGATGCAACCCCTCCGGCGACGAATAATTCCGCTGCTGCTTTGTATGGTGAAAACCTCCCCCCGCCAAGTGGGATGGGTAGAGAACACTGACCCACACCCTCCAGGGGCCTCTCCTGGGACTAAAGATCCCAACATGGTCTCAACGTCGTCACCCTCTCAGCACACACCTTTCCTGCACACGTAATCCTGCCTTTCTCCGGCAGGGCCCTATCCTACCAGGAAAAAAAGCAAGCCGCTCAAAAAGGCCGATGCCAGGGAAATCGAGGAAACACTGCCATTTTCCAAATTTTGGCTGTCTACATGTCCCCGCCTCCGCTGCAAGGCCGCGTATGTGGCCGGGCTCCGAAGGCAAGGCCGAAATCCTGGCAGCCTGGGCCCCAGCAGTCCCATGCTTTATGGACGGGGGGACACGGATGACCTGTTCGCCACATACAGGAGGGATCCTTGGGCCCTTCACTGGCTCGCCATTCAGCTCCACGACGTCCACTACCGGCCCTGGCCTTTGCTTTGGCTGGTGCCCCACGGAACGTGTGCTCCGGAGCGATGTTTCTCCACCCATCACTATCATTCTGCCACCAGGGGATGTGTGAGTGTGGGAGTCACCATTTGTCACTGGCAGCAGTGTCACAAGGCAGTAGACTTCCAGGTACCCGCTGACCTAGGCTGCCTTCTGCCCCAGGCAAGGTCCCCAATCCTTTATCCCAGATGCTGACACCCGGGCACTGGCGGACATTCATTTGGAGCAACACACAGGTCTGAGTGAGGGTCAGCGGGCCAGGTAGGTGAAGTCAAGGCCAGGTGGGCGGGGCTGAGGCTCCTTTGCCATCACCATAGAGACAGTCCCCCCACCGCAAGAGTGGGCGGACCTTGTGATGGGCCTGCTGACGAGACTTGAGCCAATGGCAGAGATCCGGCCCGCCAGGCAGATGACACAGGGCCCTCCATTGTGACCTATGACACCTAGTGGCCACAGGATTTGAGCACACCCTGGGAAAGGCTACGCAGGCACAAGGGAGCCCCTGGTGCGGACTGCTTCAGGGCATTGGCACAGCAGGCCAGGTACCTCTTTCCCACTTTCCTCAGGATATCACTACGCAAGGCATCCCCACTCAGCATCTCTTGCCTCTCTCTGTCTCTCTCTGGATGTGCTCGTTCTCTGAAATCTCTTCCTTCTCCCCGTTGTCACTTCACACCTAGGAGTGCCTGACAGAGGGCCTAGAGACCAAAGAGCAAAGGGGGAAGGCCTCTGGCTCTACTGGTTGCCCATGGGCAGAGAAGATCTGCTAGTCTATCTGGAAGGTCTAGAGAGTAGCCATTGATTGGGGAGCCACATCACGGGCGGACCTGGCCAGGTGAAGCTTGCTGACATGCAGCAGCCTCTCCGGAGACTACTAATTCCCCGGAGAACATTCTATGCAAATACCCGGCTGAGTGCCATGGGCAGAAAACATTGACACATACCTGCCAGAGGTCTATCCTGGGTCTGAAGAGTCCACCCTGGTCTCCAGCCACTCATCATCTCAGCACACACTTTGCCTGCACACGTGGAATCCGCCTCTCTCCACGAATGCCTTCTCCTGCTAGGAAACCCACGATGGCACTCAGCCAAAGGAGAGCACAGGCAAAGTCAACTGAAGCCTCCATTTTCAAGAGTTTGCCCTCTGCTGGGCCACAGCCTCCGCTGGCACAGTGCATGTGTGTCACTTCTCCGAAGACAAGGCCGCAATCCGGGCGTCCAGGGCCCCAGCAGTCCAGAGTCTGCGCATGGCGGCATATGGATCACCACTTTGCCACGTACAGGAGGGAGGCCTGGGCCCTACACTGGCTCCGCTAGAGCTCCACGACCTCAGCTATTTTCCCTGACCTTTGGCCCGTGCCCTCGTGTGTGTGTCATCCCGAGTTACACTTCTTCTCCGACCACTCTGAATCCGCCACCTGCGGATACATGAGCATGAAAATCAACATCTCTCACTGCCTGCAGTGTCACAGGTCACCAGGTGTCTAGGCTCAGGCTGACCTTGGCTGTCTTCTGCCCAGGCAAGGAGCCTAATCCTTCAAAGGCAACAAGGACATGTGGTCATTGGCCGACATTCATTCTTTCATCCACACAGCGGTCTAGATGAGGCTAAAGAGGCCAGGTAGGCCAGGTGAAGGCTGAGTGCGGGGCCTAAGGCTTCTTTCCCAATCACCATGGAGACAGCCACCGCAAGGCTGGCCGGAACTTCTGACGGGGACGGGTCACAAACACCGAGCCAATAGGAGAGGTCTAGCCTAAGCGGCCACTTCCGCAGTGCCCTCCATTTTACCCATGGACACACGACGGCCCCTTCTCTTTTGGGCCACAAAATCCAGGGCACCCAGGGAATCACCTCACAGTAGGCAGCCCCTGATGTGGACACGTTCCACACACTGGGCCGGCAGGCAGGTTCCACTTTTCCACTTACGCTAGGATATCAGTAGGCAAGGCGCCCTTCCTCTGCATCTATGGCCCCTCTGTGTATGTGTTCATTCGGAGAAATCTCTTCCTTCTGCCCCTGAGACACATCACAAGTATGAGGGGCCTGAGAGAGAGCCTAGAGATGAAACGGGGGAGGCTTCTGGCTGTACTGCTTCCCCGTGGGTAGAGAAGAGCAGGTAGTCTCTCTGGAAGGTCTTAGCTTCTGTTGACTGACATGGACAATACAGTAGGGGCGGACCCTGGCCAGGTGGAGCTTGTGGGCAGATGCAACCCCTCCGGCGACGAATAATTCCGCTGCTGCTTTGTATGGTGAAAACCTCCCCCCGCCAAGTGGGATGGGTACAGAACACTGACCCACACCCTCCAGGGGCCTCTCCTGGGACTAAAGATCCCAACATGGTCTCAACGTCGTCACCCTCTCAGCACACACCTTTCCTGCACACGTAATCCTGCCTTTCTCCGGCAGGGCCCTATCCTACCAGGAAAAAAAGCAAGCCGCTCAAAAAGGCCGATGCCAGGGAAATCGAGGAAACACTGCCATTTTCCAAATTTTGGCTGTCTACATGTCCCCGCCTCCGCTGCAAGGCCGCGTATGTGGCCGGGCTCCGAAGGCAAGGCCGAAATCCTGGCAGCCTGGGCCCCAGCAGTCCCATGCTTTATGGACGGGGGGACACGGATGACCTGTTCGCCACATACAGGAGGGATCCTTGGGCCCTTCACTGGCTCGCCATTCAGCTCCACGACGTCCACTACCGGCCCTGGCCTTTGCTTTGGCTGGTGCCCCACGGAACGTGTGCTCCGGAGCGATGTTTCTCCACCCATCACTATCATTCTGCCACCAGGGGATGTGTGAGTGTGGGAGTCACCATTTGTCACTGGCAGCAGTGTCACAAGGCAGTAGACTTCCAGGTACCCGCTGACCTAGGCTGCCTTCTGCCCCAGGCAAGGTCCCCAATCCTTTATCCCAGATGCTGACACCCGGGCACTGGCGGACATTCATTTGGAGCAACACACAGGTCTGAGTGAGGGTCAGCGGGCCAGGTAGGTGAAGTCAAGGCCAGGTGGGTGGGGCTGAGGCTCCTTTGCCATCACCATAGAGACAGTCCCCCCACCGCAAGAGTGGGCGGAGCTTGTGATGGGCCTGCTGACGAGACTTGAGCCAATGGCAGAGATCCGGCCCGCCAGGCAGATGACACAGGGCCCTCCATTGTGACCTATGACACCTAGTGGCCACAGGATTTGAGCACACCCTGGGAAAGGCTACGCAGGCACAAGGGAGCCCCTGGTGCGGACTGCTTCAGGGCATTGGCACAGCAGGCCAGGTACCTCTTTCCCCCTTTCCTCAGGATATCACTACGCAAGGCATCCCCACTCAGCATCTCTTGCCTCTCTCTGTCTCTCTCTGCTTGTGTTCCTTCTCTGAAATCTCTTCCTTCTCCCCCTTGTCACTTCACACCTTGGAGTGCCTGACAGAGGGCCTAGAGACCAAAGAGCAAAGGGGGAAGGCCTCTGGCTCTACTGGTTGCCCATGGGCAGAGAAGATCTGCTAGTCTATCTGGAAGGTCTAGAGAGTAGCCATTGATTGGGGAGCCACATCACGGGCGGACCTGGCCAGGTGAAGCTTGCTGACATGCAGCAGCTTCTCCGGAGACTACTAATTCCACGGAGAACATTCTGTGCAAATACCCGGCTGAGTGCCATGGGCAGAAAACATTGACACATACCTGCCAGAGGTCTATCCTGGGTCTGAAGAGTCCACGCTGGTCTCCAGCCACTCATCATCTCAGCACACACTTTGCCTGCACACGTGGAATCCGCCTCTCTGCACGAATGCCTTCTCCTGCTAGGAAACACACGATGGCACTCAGCCAAAGGAGAGCACAGGCAAAGTCAACTGAAGCCTCCATTTTCAAGAGTTTGCCCTCTGCTGGGCCACAGCCTCCGCTGGCACAGTGCATGTGTGTCACTTCTCCGAAGACAAGGCCGCAATCCGGGCGTCCAGGGCCCCAGCAGTCCAGAGTCTGCGCATGGCGGCATATGGATCACCTCTTTGCCACGTACAGGAGGGAGGCCTGGGCCCTACACTGGCTCCGCTAGAGCTCCACGACCTCAGCTATTTTCCCTGACCTTTGGCCCGTGCCCTCGTGTGTGTGTCATCCCGAGTTACACTTCTTCTCCGACCACTCTGAATCCGCCACCTGCGGATACATGAGCATGAAAATCAACATCTCTCACTGCCTGCAGTGTCACAGGTCACCAGGTGTCTAGGCTCAGGCTGACCTTGGCTGTCTTCTGCCCAGGCAAGGAGCCTAATCCTTCAAAGGCAACGAGGACATGTGGTCATTGGCCGACATTCATTCTTTCATCCACACAGCAGTCTAGATGAGGCTAAAGAGGCCAGGTAGGCCAGGTGAAGGCTGAGTGCGGGGCCTAAGGCTTCTTTCCCAATCACCATGGAGACAGCCACCGCAAGGCTGGCCGGAACTTCTGACGGGGACGGGTCACAAACACCCAGCCAATAGGAGAGGTCCAGCCTAAGCGGCCACTTCCGCAGTGCCCTCCATTTTACCCATGGACACACGACGGCCCCTTCTCTTTTGGGCCACAAAATCCAGGGCACCCAGGGAATCACCTCACAGTAGGCAGCCCCTGATGTGGACACGTTCCACACACTGGGCCGGCAGGCAGGTTCCACTTTTCCACTTACGCTAGGATATCAGTAGGCAAGGCGCCCTTCCTCAGCATCTATGGCCCCTCTGTGTATGTGTTCATTCGGAGAAATCTCTTCCTTCTGCCCCTGAGACACATCACAAGTATGAGGGGCCTGAGAGAGAGCCTAGAGATGAAACGGGGGAGGCTTCTGGCTGTAGTGCTTCCCCGTGGGTAGAGAAGAGCAGGTAGTCTCTCTGGAAGGTCTTAGCTTCTGTTGACTGACACGGACAATACAGTAGGGGCGGACCCTGGCCAGGTGGAGCTTGTGGGCAGATGCAACCCCTCCGGCGACGAATAATTCCGCTGCTGCTTTGTATGGTGAAAACCTCCCCCCGCCAAGTGGGATGGGTAGAGAACACTGACCCACACCCTCCAGGGGCCTCTCCTGGGACTAAAGATCCCAACATGGTCTCAACGTCGTCACCCTCTCAGCACACACCTTTCCCGCACACGTAATCCTGCCTTTCTCCGGCAGGGCCCTATCCTACCAGGAAAAAAAGCAAGCCGCTCAAAAAGGCCGATGCCAGGGAAATCGAGGAAACACTGCCATTTTCCAAATTTTGGCTGTCTACATGTCCCCGCCTCCGCTGCAAGGCCGCGTATGTGGCCGGGCTCCGAAGGCAAGGCCGAAATCCTGGCAGCCTGGGCCCCAGCAGTCCCATGGTTTATGGACGGGGGGACACAGATGACCTGTTCGCCACATACAGGAGGGATCCTTGGGCCCTTCACTGGCTCGCCATTCAGCTCCACGACGTCCACTACCGGCCCTGGCCTTTGCTTTGGCTGGTGCCCCACGGAACGTGTGCTCCGGAGAGATGTTTCTCCACCCATCACTATCATTCTGCCACCAGGGGATGTGTGAGTGTGGGAGTCACCATTTGTCACTGGCAGCAGTGTCACAAGGCAGTAGACTTCCAGGTACCCGCTGACCTAGGCTGCCTTCTGCCCCAGGCAAGGTCCCCAATCCTTTATCCCAGATGCTGACACCCGGGCACTGGCGGACATTCATTTGGAGCAACACACAGGTCTGAGTGAGGGTCAGCGGGCCAGGTAGGTGAAGTCAAGGCCAGGTGGGCGGGGCTGAGGCTCCTTTGCCATCACCATAGAGACAGTCCCCCCACCGCAAGGGTGGGCGGAGCTTGTGATGGGCCTGCTGACAAGACTTGAGCCAATGGCAGAGATCCGGCCCGCCAGGCAGATGACACAGGGCCCTCCATTGTGACCTATGACACCTAGTGGCCACAGGATTTGAGCACACCCTGGGAAAGGCTACGCAGGCACAAGGGAGCCCCTGGTGCGGACTGCTTCAGGGCATTGGCACAGCAGGCCAGGTACCTCTTTAACACTTTCCTCAGGATATCACTACGCAAGGCATCCCCACTCAGCATCTCTTGCCTCTCTCTGTCTCTCTCTGGATGTGTTCATTCTCTCAAATCTCTTCCTTCTCCCCCTTGTCACTTCACACCTAGGAGTGCCTGACAGAGGGCCTAGAGACCAAAGAGCAAAGGGGGAAGCCCTCTGGCTCTACTGGTTGCCCATGGGCAGAGAAGATCTGCTAGTCTATCTGGAAGGTCTAGAGAGTAGCCATTGATTGGGGAGCCACATCACGGGCGGACCTGGACAGTTGAAGCTTGCTGACATGCAGCAGCCTCTCCGGAGACTACTAATTCCCCGGAGAACATTCTATGCAAATACCCGGCTGAGTGCCATGGGCAGAAAACATTGACACATACCTGCCAGAGGTCTATCCTGGGTCTGAAGAGTCCACCCTGGTCTCCAGCCACTCATCATCTCAGCACACACTTTGCCTGCACACGTGGAATCCGCCTCTCTGCACGAATGCCTTCTCCTGCTAGGAAACACACGATGGCACTCAGCCAAAGGAGAGCACAGGCAAAGTCAACTGAAGCCTCCATTTTCAAGGGTTTGCCCTCTGCTGGGCCACAGCCTCCGCTGGCACAGTGCATGTGTGTCACTTCTCCGAAGACAAGGCCGCAATCCGGGCGTCCAGGGCCCCAGCAGTCCAGAGTCTGCGCATGGCGGCATATGGATCACCTCTTTGCCACGTACAGGAGGGAGGCCTGGGCCCTACACTGGCTCCGATAGAGCTCCACGACCTCAGCTATTTTCCCTGACCTTTGGCCCGTGCCCTCGTGTGTGTGTCATCCCGAGTTACACTTCTTCTCCGACCACTCTGAATCCGCCACCTGCAGATACATGAGCATGAAAGTCAACATCTCTCACTGCCTGCAGTGTCACAGGTCACCAGGTGTCTAGGCTCAGGCTGACCTTGGCTGTCTTCTGCCCAGGCAAGGAGCCTAATCCTTCAAAGGCAACGAGGACATGTGGTCATTGGCCGACATTCATTCTTTCATCCACACAGCGGTCTAGATGAGGCTAAAGAGGCCACGTAGGCCAGGTGAAGGCTTAGTGCGGGGCCTAAGGCTTCTTTCCCAATCACCATGGAGACAGCCACCGCAAGGCTGGCCAGAACTTCTGACGGGGACGGGTCACAAACACCGAGCCAATAGGAGAGGTCCAGCCTAAGCGGCCACTTCCGCAGTGCCCTCCATTTTACCCATGGACACACGACGGCCCCTTCTTTTTTGGGCCACAAAATCCAGGGCACCCAGGGAATCACCTCACAGTAGGCAGCCCCTGATGTGGACACGTTCCACACACTGGGCCGGCAGGCAGGTTCCACTTTTCCACTTACGCTAGGATATCAGTAGGCAAGGCGCCCTTCCTCAGCATCTATGGCCCCTCTGTGTATGTGTTCATTCGGAGAAATCTCTTCCTTCTGCCCCTGAGACACATCACAAGTATGAGGGGCCTGAGAGAGAGCCTAGAGATGAAACGGGGGAGGCTTCTGGCTGTAGTGCTTCCCCGTGGGTAGAGAAGAGCAGGTAGTCTCTCTGGAAGGTCTTAGCTTCTGTTGACTGACATGGACAATACAGTAGGGGCGGACCCTGGCCAGGTGGAGCTTGTGGGCAGATGCAACCCCTCCGGCGACGGATAATTCCGCTGCTGCTTTGTATGGTGAAAACCTCCCCCCGCCAAGTGGGATGGGTAGAGAACACTGACCCACACCCTCCAGGGGCCTCTCCTGGGACTAAAGATCCCAACATGGTCTCAACGTCGTCACCCTCTCAGCACAAACCTTTCCCGCACACGTAATCCTGCCTTTCTCCGGCAGGGCCCTATCCTACCAGGAAAAAGCAAGCCGCTCAAAAAGGCCGATGCCAGGGAAATCGAGGAAACACTGCCATTTTCCAAATTTTGGCTGTCTACATGTCCCCGCCTCCGCTGCAAGGCCGCGTATGTGGCCGGGCTCCGAAGGCAAGGCCGAAATCCTGGCAGCCTGGGCCCCAGCAGTCCCATGGTTTATGGACGGGGGGACACGGATGACCTGTTCGCCACATACAGGAGGGATCCTTGGGCCCTTCACTGGCTCGCCATTCAGCTCCACGACGTCCACTACCGGCCCTGGCCTTTGCTTTGGCTGGTGCCCCACGGAACGTGTGCTCCGGAGCGATGTTTCTCCACCCATCACTATCATTCTGCCACCAGGGGATGTGTGAGTGTGGGAGTCACCATTTGTCACTGGCAGCAGTGTCACAAGGCAGTAGACTTCCAGGTACCCGCTGACCTAGGCTGCCTTCTGCCCCAGGCAAGGTCCCCAATCCTTTATCCCAGATGCTGACACCCGGGCACTGGCGGACATTCATTTGGAGCAACACACTGGTCTGAGTGAGGGTCAGCGGGCCAGGTAGGTGAAGTCAAGGCCAGGTGGGCGGGGCTGAGGCTCCTTTGCCATCACCATATAGACAGTCCCCCCACCGCAAGAGTGGGCGGAGCTTGTGATGGGCCTGCTGACAAGACTTGAGCCAATGGCAGAGATCCGGCCCGCCAGGCAGATGACACAGGGCCCTCCATTGTGACCTATGACACCTAGTGGCCACAGGATTTGAGCACACCCTGGGAAAGGCTACACAGGCACAAGGGAGCCCCTGGTGCGGACTGCTTCAGGGCATTGGCACAGCAGGCCAGGTACCTCTTTCCCACTTTCCTCAGGATATCACTACGCAAGGCATCCCCACTCAGCATCTCTTGCCTCTCTCTGTCTCTCTCTGCTTGTGTTCGTTCTCTGAAATCTCTTCCTTCTCCCCCTTGTCACTTCACACCTTGGAGTGCCTGACAGAGGGCCTAGAGACCAAAGAGCAAAGGGGGAAGGCCTCTGGCTCTACTGGTTGCCCATGGGCAGAGAAAATCTGCTAGTCTATCTGGAAGGTCTAGAGAGTGGCCATTGATTGGGGAGCCACATCACGGGCGGACCTGGCCAGGTGAAGCTTGCTGACATGCAGCAGCCTCTCCGGAGACTACTAATTCCGTGGAGAACAATCTATGCAAATACCCGGCTGAGTGCCATGGGCAGAAAACATTGACACATACCTGCCAGAGGTCTATCCTGGGTCTGAAGAGTCCACCCTGGTCTCCAGCTACTCATGATCTCAGCACACACTTTGCCTGCACACGTGGAATCCGCCTCTCTCCACGAATGCCTTCTCCTGCTAGGAAACACACGATGGCACTCAGCCAAAGGAGAGCACAGGCAAAGTCAACTGAAGCCTCCATTTTCAAGAGTTTGCCCTCTGCTGGGCCACAGCCTCCGCTGGCACAGCGCATGTGTGTCACTTCTCCGAAGACAAGGCCCCAATCCGGGCGTCCAGGGCCCCAGCAGTCCAGAGTCTGCGCATGGCGGCATATGGATCACCTCTTTGCCACGTACAGGAGGGAGGCCTGGGCCCTACACTGGCTCCGCTAGAGCTCCACGACCTCAGCTATTTTCCCTGACCTTTGGCCCGTGCCCTCGTGTGTGTGTCATCCCGAGTTACACTTCTTCTCCGACCACTCTGAATCCGCCACCTGCGGATACATGAGCATGAAAATCAACATCTCTGACTGCCTGCAGTGTCACAGGTCACCAGGTGTCTAGGCTCAGGCTGACCTTGGCTGTCTTCTGCCCAGGCAAGGAGCCTAATCCTTCAAAGGCAACGAGGACATGTGGTCATTGGCCGACATTCATTCTTTCATCCGCAAAGCGGTCTAGATGAGGCTAAAGAGGCCACGTAGGCCAGGTGAAGGCTGAGTGCGGGGCCTAAGGCTTCTTTCCCAATCACCATGGAGACAGCCACCGCAAGGCTGGCCGGAACTTCTGACGGGGACGGGTCACAAACACCCAGCCAATAGGAGAGGTCCAGCCTAAGCGGCCACTTCCGCAGTGCCCTCCATTTTACCCATGGACACACGACGGCCCCTTCTCTTTTGGGCCACAAAATCCAGGGCACCCAGGGAATCACCTCACAGTAGGCAGCCCCTGATGTGGACACGTTCCACACACTGGGCCGGCAGGCAGGTTCCACTTTTCCACTTACGCTAGGATATCAGTAGGCAAGGCGCCCTTCCTCAGCATCTATGGCCCCTCTGTGTATGTGTTCATTCGGAGAAATCTCTTCCTTCTGCCCCTGAGACACATCACAAGTATGAGGGGCCTGAGAGAGAGCCTAGACATGAAACGGGGGAGGCTTCTGGCTGTAGTGCTTCCCCGTGGGTAGAGAAGAGCAGGTAGTCTCTCTGGAAGGTCTTAGCTTCTGTTGACTGACATGGACAATACAGTAGGGGCGGACCCTGGCCAGGTGGAGCTTGTGGGCAGATGCAACCCCTCCGGCGACGAATAATTCCGCTGCGGCTTTGTATGGTGAAAACCTCCCCCCGCCAGGTGGGATGGGTAGAGAACACTGACCCACACCCTCCAGGGGCCTCTCCTGGGACTAAAGATCCCAACATGGTCTCAACGTCGTCACCCTCTCAGCACAAACCTTTCCCGCACACGTAATCCTGCCTTTCTCCGGCAGGGCCCTATCCTACCAGGAAAAAAAGCAAGCCGCTCAAAAAGGCCGATGCCAGGGAAATCGAGGAAACACTGCCATTTTCCAAATTTTGGCTGTCTACATGTCCCCGCCTCCGCTGCAAGGCCGCGTATGTGGCCGGGCTCCGAAGGCAAGGCCGAAATCCTGGCAGCCTGGGCCCCAGCAGTCCCATGGTTTATGGACGGGGGGACACGGATGACCTGTTCGCCACATACAGGAGGGATCCTTGGGCCCTTCACTGGCTCGCCATTCAGCTCCACGACGTCCACTACCGGCCCTGGCCTTTGCTTTGGCTGGTGCCCCACGGAACGTGTGCTCCGGAGCGATGTTTCTCCACCCATCACTATCATTCTGCCACCAGGGGATGTGTGAGTGTGGGAGTCACCATTTGTCACTGGCAGCAGTGTCACAAGGCAGTAGACTTCCAGGTACCCGCTGACCTAGGCTGCCTTCTGCCCCAGGCAAGGTCCCCAATCCTTTATCCCAGATGCTGACACCCGGGCACTGGCGGACATTCATTTGGAGCAACACACTGGTCTGAGTGAGGGTCAGCAGGCCAGGTAGGTGAAGTCAAGGCCAGGTGGGCGGGGCTGAGGCTCCTTTGCCATCACCATAGAGACAGTCCCCCCACCGGAAGAGTGGGCGGAGCTTGTGATGGGCCTGCTGACAAGACTTGAGCCAATGGCAGAGATCCGGCCCGCCAGGCAGATGACACAGGGCCCTCCATTGTGACCTATGACACCTAGTGGCCACAGGATTTGAGCACACCCTGGGAAAGGCTACACAGGCACAAGGGAGCCCCTGGTGCGGACTGCTTCAGGGCATTGGCACAGCAGGCCAGGTACCTCTTTCCCACTTTCCTCAGGATATCACTACGCAAGGCATCCCCACTCAGCATCTCTTGCCTCTCTCTGTCTCTCTCTGCTTGTGTTCGTTCTCTCAAATCTCTTCCTTCTCCCCCTTGTCACTTCACACCTTGGAGTGCCTGACAGAGGGCCTAGAGACCAAAGAGCAAAGGGGGAAGGCCTCTGGCTCTACTGGTTGGCCATGGGCAGAGAAAATCTGCTAGTCTATCTGGAAGGTCTAGAGAGTAGCCATTGATTGGGGAGCCACATCACGGGCGGACCTGGCCAGGTGAAGCTTGCTGACATGCAGCAGCCTCTCCGGAGACTACTAATTCCGTGGAGAACAATCTATGCAAATACCCGGCTGAGTGCCATGGGCAGAAAACATTGACACATACCTGCCAGAGGTCTATCCTGGGTCTGAAGAGTCCACCCTGGTCTCCAGCTACTCATGATCTCAGCACACACTTTGCCTGCACACGTGGAATCCGCCTCTCTCCACGAATGCCTTCTCCTGCTAGGAAACACACGATGGCACTCAGCCAAAGGAGAGCACAGGCAAAGTCAACTGAAGCCTCCATTTTCAAGAGTTTGCCCTCTGCTGGGCCACAGCCTCCGCTGGCACAGCGCATGTGTGTCACTTCTCCGAAGACAAGGCCCCAATCCGGGCGTCCAGGGCCCCAGCAGTCCAGAGTCTGCGCATGGCGGCATATGGATCACCTCTTTGCTACGTACAGGAGGGAGGCCTGGGCCCTACACTGGCTCCGCTAGAGCTCCACGACCTCAGCTATTTTCCCTGACCTTTGGCCCGTGCCCTCGTGTGTGTGTCATCCCGAGTTACACTTCTTCTCCGACCACTCTGAATCCGCCACCTGCGGATACATGAGCATGAAAATCAACATCTCTCACTGCCTGCAGTGTCACAGGTCACCAGGTGTCTAGGCTCAGGCTGACCTTGGCTGTCTTCTGCCCAGGCAAGGAGCCTAATCCTTCAAAGGCAACGAGGACATGTGGTCATTGGCCGACATTCATTCTTTCATCCACACAGCGGTCTAGATGAGGCTAAAGAGGCCACGTAGGCCAGGTGAAGGCTTAGTGCGGGGCCTAAGGCTTCTTTCCCAATCACCATGCAGACAGCCACCGCAAGGCTGGCCGGAACTTCTGACGGGGACGGGTCACAAACACCCAGCCAATAGGAGAGGTCCAGCCTAAGCGGCCACTTCCGCAGTGCCCTCCATTTTACCCATGGACACACGACGGCCCCTTCTCTTTTGGGCCACAAAATCCAGGGCACCCAGGGAATCACCTCACAGTAGGCAGCCCCTGATGTGGACACGTTCCACACACTGGGCCGGCAGGCAGGTTCCACTTTTCCACTTACGCTAGGATATCAGTAGGCAAGGCGCCCTTCCTCAGCATCTATGGCCCCTCTGTGTATGTGTTCATTCGGAGAAATCTCTTCCTTCTGCCCCTGAGACACATCACAAGTATGAGGGGCCTGAGAGAGAGCCTAGAGATGAAACGGGGGAGGCTTCTGGCTGTAGTGCTTCCCCGTGGGTAGAGAAGAGCAGGTAGTCTCTCTGGAAGGTCTTAGCTTCTGTTGACTAACACGGACAATACAGTAGGGGCGGACTCTGGCCAGGTGGAGCTTGTGGGCAGATGCAACCCCTCCGGCGACGAATAATTCCGCTGCTGCTTTGTATGGTGAAAACCTCCCCCCGCCAGGTGGGATGGGTAGAGAACACTGACCCACACCCTCCAGGGGCCTCTCCTGGGACTAAAGATCCCAACATGGTCTCAACGTCGTCACCCTCTCAGCACACACCTTTTCCGCACACGTAATCCTGCCTTTCTCCGGCAGGGCCCTATCCTACCAGGAAAAAAAGCAAGCCGCTCAAAAAGGCCGATGCCAGGGAAATCGAGGAAACACTGCCATTTTCCAAATTTTGGCTGTCTACCTGTCCCCGCCTCCGCTGCAAGGCCGCGTATGTGGCCGGGCTCCGAAGGCAAGGCCGAAATCCTGGCAGCCTGGGCCCCAGCAGTCCCATGGTTTATGGACGGGGGGACACGGATGACCTGTTCGCCACATACAGGAGGGATCCTTGGGCCCTTCACTGGCTCGCCATTCAGCTCCACGACGTCCACTACCGGCCCTGGCCTTTGCTTTGGCTGGTGCCCCACGGAACGTGTGCTCCGGAGCGATGTTTCTCCACCCATCACTATCATTCTGCCACCAGGGGATGTGTGAATGTGGGAGTCACCATTTGTCACTGGCAGCAGTGTCACAAGGCAGTAGACTTCCAGGTACCCGCTGACCTAGGCTGCCTTCTGCCCCAGGCAAGGTCCCCAATCCTTTATCCCAGATGCTGACACCCGGGCACTGGCGGACATTCATTTGGAGCAACACACAGGTCTGAGTGAGGGTCAGCGGGCCAGGTAGGTGAAGTCAAGGCCAGGTGGGCGGGGCTGAGGCTCCTTTGCCATCACCATAGAGACAGTCCCCCCACCGCAAGAGTGGGCGGAGCTTGTGATGGGCCTGCTGACAAGACTTGAGCCAATGGCAGAGATCCGGCCCGCCAGGCAGATGACACAGGGCCCTCCATTGTGACCTATGACACCTAGTGGCCACAGGATTTGAGCACACCCTGGGAAAGGCTACGCAGGCACAAGGGAGCCCCTGGTGCGGACTGCTTCAGGGCATTGGCACAGCAGGCCAGGTATCTCTTTCCCACTTTCCTCAGGATATCACTACGCAAGGCATCCCCACTCAGCATCTCTTGCCTCTCTCTGTCTCTCTCTGGATGTGTTCGTTCTCTCAAATCTCTTCCTTCTCCCCCTTGTCACTTCACACCTTGGAGTGCCTGACAGAGGGCCTAGAGACCAAAGAGCAAAGGGGGAAGGCCTCTGGCTCTACTGGTTGCCCATGGGCAGAGAAGATCTGCTAGTCTATCTGGAAGGTCTAGAGAGTAGCCATTGATTGGGGAGCCACATCACGGGCGGACCTGGCCAGGTGAAGCTTGCTGACATGCAGCAGCCTCTCTGGAGACTACTAATTCCGCGGAGAACATTCTATGCAAATACCCGGCTGAGTGCCATGGGCAGAAAACATTGACACATACCTGCCAGAGGTCTATCCCGGGTCTGAAGAGTCCACCCTGGTCTCCAGCCACTCATCATCTCAGCACACACTTTGCCTGCACACGTGGAATCCGCCTCTCTCCACGAATGCCTTCTCCTGCTAGGAAACACACGATGGCACTCAGCCAAAGGAGAGCACAGGCAAAGTCAACTGAAGCCTCCATTTTCAAGAGTTTGCCCTCTGCTGGGCCACAGCCTCCGCTGGCACAGTGCATGTGTGTCACTTCTCCGAAGACAAGGCCCCAATCCGGGCGTCCAGGGCCCCAGCAGTCCAGAGTCTGTGCATGGCGGCATATGGATCACCTCTTTGCCACGTACAGGAGGGAGGCCTGGGCCCTACACTGGCTCCGCTAGAGCTCCACGACCTCAGCTATTTTCCTTGACCTATGGCCCGTGCCCCCGTGTGTGTGTCATCCCTAGTTACACTTCTTCTCCGACCACTCTGAATCCGCCACCTACAGATACATGAGCATGAAAATGAACATCTGTCACTGCCTGCAGTGTCACAGGTCACCAGGTATCTAGGCTCAGGCTGACCTTGGCTGTCTTCTGCCCAGGCAAGGAGCCTAATCCTTCAAAGGCAACGAGGACATGTGGTCATTGGCCGACATTCATTCTTTCATCCACACAGCGGTCTAGATGAGGCTAAAGAGGCCAGGTAGGCCAGGTGAAGGCTGAGTGCGGGGCCTAAGGCTTCTTTCCCAATCACCATGGAGACAGCCACCGCAAGGCTGGCCGGAACTTCTGACGGGGACGGGTCACAAACACCGAGCCAATAGGAGAGGTCTAGCCTAAGCGGCCACTTCCGCAGTGCCCTCCATTTTACCCATGGACACACGACGGCCCCTTCTCTTTTGGGCCACAAAATCCAGGGCACCCAGGGAATCACCTCACAGTAGGCAGCCCCTGATGTGGACACGTTCCACACACTGGGCCGGCAGGCAGGTTCCACTTTTCCACTTACGCTAGGATATCAGTAGGCAAGGCGCCCTTCCTCTGCATCTATGGCCCCTCTGTGTATGTGTTCATTCGGAGAAATCTCTTCCTTCTGCCCCTGAGACACATCACAAGTATGAGGGGCCTGAGAGAGAGCCTAGAGATGAAACGGGGGAGGCTTCTGGCTGTACTGCTTCCCCGTGGGTAGAGAAGAGCAGGTAGTCTCTCTGGAAGGTCTTAGCTTCTGTTGACTGACATGGACAATACAGTAGGGGCGGACCCTGGCCAGGTGGAGCTTGTGGGCAGATGCAACCCCTCCGGCGACGAATAATTCCGCTGCTGCTTTGTATGGTGAAAACCTCCCCCCGCCAAGTGGGATGGGTACAGAACACTGACCCACACCCTCCAGGGGCCTCTCCTGGGACTAAAGATCCCAACATGGTCTCAACGTCGTCACCCTCTCAGCACACACCTTTCCTGCACACGTAATCCTGCCTTTCTCCGGCAGGGCCCTATCCTACCAGGAAAAAAAGCAAGCCGCTCAAAAAGGCCGATGCCAGGGAAATCGAGGAAACACTGCCATTTTCCAAATTTTGGCTGTCTACATGTCCCCGCCTCCGCTGCAAGGCCGCGTATGTGGCCGGGCTCCGAAGGCAAGGCCGAAATCCTGGCAGCCTGGGCCCCAGCAGTCCCATGGTTTATGGACGGGGGGACACGGATGACCTGTTCGCCACATACAGGAGGGATCCTTGGGCCCTTCACTGGCTCGCCATTCAGCTCCACGACGTCCACTACCGGCCCTGGCCTTTGCTTTGGCTGGTGCCCCACGGAACGTGTGCTCCGGAGCGATGTTTCTCCACCCATCACTATCATTCTGCCACCAGGGGATGTGTGAGTGTGGGAGTCACCATTTGTCACTGGCAGCAGTGTCACAAGGCAGTAGACTTCCAGGTACCCGCTGACCTAGGCTGCCTTCTGCCCCAGGCAAGGTCCCCAATCCTTTATCCCAGATGCTGACACCCGGGCACTGGCGGACATTCATTTGGAGCAACACACAGGTCTGAGTGAGGGTCAGCGGGCCAGGTAGGTGAAGTCAAGGCCAGGTGGGCGGGGCTGAGGCTCCTTTGCCATCACCATAGAGACAGTCCCCCCACCGCAAGAGTGGGCGGAGCTTGTGATGGGCCTGCTGACAAGACTTGAGCCAATGGCAGAGATCCGGCCCGCCAGGCAGATGACACAGGGCCCTCCATTGTGACCTATGACACCTAGTGGCCACAGGATTTGAGCACACCCTGGGAAAGGCTACGCAGGCACAAGGGAGCCCCTGGTGCGGACTGCTTCAGGGCATTGGCACAGCAGGCCAGGTACCTCTTTCCCCCTTTCCTCAGGATATCACTACGCAAGGCATCCCCACTCAGCATCTCTTGCCTCTCTCTGTCTCTCTCTGCTTGTGTTCCTTCTCTGAAATCTGTTCCTTCTCCCCCTTGTCACTTCACACCTTGGAGTGCCTGACAGAGGGCCTAGAGACCAAAGAGCAAAGGGGGAAGGCCTCTGGCTCTACTGGTTGCCCATGGGCAGAGAAGATCTGCTAGTCTATCTGGAAGGTCTAGAGAGTAGCCATTGATTGGGGAGCCACATCACGGGCGGACCTGGCCAGGTGAAGCTTGCTGACATGCAGCAGCTTCTCCGGAGACTACTAATTCCACGGAGAACATTCTGTGCAAATACCCGGCTGAGTGCCATGGGCAGAAAACATTGACACATACCTGCCAGAGGTCTATCCTGGGTCTGAAGAGTCCACGCTGGTCTCCAGCCACTCATCATCTCAGCACACACTTTGCCTGCACACGTGGAATCCGCCTCTCTGCACGAATGCCTTCTCCTGCTAGGAAACACACGATGGCACTCAGCCAAAGGAGAGCACAGGCAAAGTCAACTGAAGCCTCCATTTTCAAGAGTTTGCCCTCTGCTGGGCCACAGCCTCCGCTGGCACAGTGCATGTGTGTCACTTCTCCGAAGACAAGGCCGCAATCCGGGCGTCCAGGGCCCCAGCAGTCCAGAGTCTGCGCATGGCGGCATATGGATCACCTCTTTGCCACGTACAGGAGGGAGGCCTGGGCCCTACACTGGCTCCGCTAGAGCTCCACGACCTCAGCTATTTTCCCTGACCTTTGGCCCGTGCCCTCGTGTGTGTGTCATCCCGAGTTACACTTCTTCTCCGACCACTCTGAATCCGCCACCTGCGGATACATGAGCATGAAAATCAACATCTCTCACTGCCTGCAGTGTCACAGGTCACCAGGTGTCTAGGCTCAGGCTGACCTTGGCTGTCTTCTGCCCAGGCAAGGAGCCTAATCCTTCAAAGGCAACGAGGACATGTGGTCATTGGCCGACATTCATTCTTTCATCCACACAGCAGTCTAGATGAGGCTAAAGAGGCCAGGTAGGCCAGGTGAAGGCTGAGTGCGGGGCCTAAGGCTTCTTTCCCAATCACCATGGAGACAGCCACCGCAAGGCTGGCCGGAACTTCTGACGGGGACGGGTCACAAACACCCAGCCAATAGGAGAGGTCCAGCCTAAGCGGCCACTTCCGCAGTGCCCTCCATTTTACCCATGGACACACGACGGCCCCTTCTCTTTTGGGCCACAAAATCCAGGGCACCCAGGGAATCACCTCACAGTAGGCAGCCCCTGATGTGGACACGTTCCACACACTGGGCCGGCAGGCAGGTTCCACTTTTCCACTTACGCTAGGATATCAGTAGGCAAGGCGCCCTTCCTCAGCATCTATGGCCCCTCTGTGTATGTGTTCATTCGGAGAAATCTCTTCCTTCTGCCCCTGAGACACATCACAAGTATGAGGGGCCTGAGAGAGAGCCTAGACATGAAACGGGGGAGGCTTCTGGCTGTAGTGCTTCCCCGTGGGTAGAGAAGAGCAGGTAGTCTCTCTGGAAGGTCTTAGCTTCTGTTGACTGACACGGACATTACAGTAGGGGCGGACCCTGGCCAGGTGGAGCTTGTGGGCAGATGCAACCCCTCCGGCGACGAATAATTCCGCTGCTGCTTTGTATGGTGAAAACCTCCCCCCGCCAAGTGGGATGGGTAGAGAACACTGACCCACACCCTCCAGGGGCCTCTCCTGGGACTAAAGATCCCAACATGGTCTCAACGTCGTCACCCTCTCAGCACACACCTTTCCTGCACACGTAATCCTGCCTTTCTCCGGCAGGGCCCTATCCTACCAGGAAAAAAAGCAAGCCGCTCAAAAAGGCCGATGCCAGGGAAATCGAGGAAACACTGCCATTTTCCAAATTTTGGCTGTCTACATGTCCCCGCCTCCGCTGCAAGGCCGCGTATGTGGCCGGGCTCCGAAGGCAAGGCCGAAATCCTGGCAGCCTGGGCCCCAGCAGTCCCATGGTTTATGGACGGGGGGACACAGATGACCTGTTCGCCACATACAGGAGGGATCCTTGGGCCCTTCACTGGCTCGCCATTCAGCTCCACGACGTCCACTACCGGCCCTGGCCTTTGCTTTGGCTGGTGCCCCACGGAACGTGTGCTCCGGAGAGATGTTTCTCCACCCATCACTATCATTCTGCCACCAGGGGATGTGTGAGTGTGGGAGTCACCATTTGTCACTGGCAGCAGTGTCACAAGGCAGTAGACTTCCAGGTACCCGCTGACCTAGGCTGCCTTCTGCCCCAGGCAAGGTCCCCAATCCTTTATCCCAGATGCTGACACCCGGGCACTGGCGGACATTCATTTGGAGCAACACACAGGTCTGAGTGAGGGTCAGCGGGCCAGGTAGGTGAAGTCAAGGCCAGGTGGGCGGGGCTGAGGCTCCTTTGCCATCACCATAGAGACAGTCCCCCCACCGCAAGGGTGGGCGGAGCTTGTGATGGGCCTGCTGACAAGACTTGAGCCAATGGCAGAGATCCGGCCCGCCAGGCAGATGACACAGGGCCCTCCATTGTGACCTATGACACCTAGTGGCCACAGGATTTGAGCACACCCTGGGAAAGGCTACGCAGGCACAAGGGAGCCCCTGGTGCGGACTGCTTCAGGGCATTGGCACAGCAGGCCAGGTACCTCTTTAACACTTTCCTCAGGATATCACTACGCAAGGCATCCCCACTCAGCATCTCTTGCCTCTCTCTGTCTCTCTCTGGATGTGTTCATTCTCTCAAATCTCTTCCTTCTCCCCCTTGTCACTTCACACCTAGGAGTGCCTGACAGAGGGCCTAGAGACCAAAGAGCAAAGGGGGAAGCCCTCTGGCTCTACTGGTTGCCCATGGGCAGAGAAGATCTGCTAGTCTATCTGGAAGGTCTAGAGAGTAGCCATTGATTGGGGAGCCACATCACGGGCGGACCTGGCCAGTTGAAGCTTGCTGACATGCAGCAGCCTCTCCGGAGACTACTAATTCCCCGGAGAACATTCTATGCAAATACCCGGCTGAGTGCCATGGGCAGAAAACATTGACACATACCTGCCAGAGGTCTATCCTGGGTCTGAAGAGTCCACGCTGGTCTCCAGCCACTCATCATCTCAGCACACACTTTGCCTGCACACGTGGAATCCGCCTCTCTGCACGAATGCCTTCTCCTGCTAGGAAACACACGATGGCACTCAGCCAAAGGAGAGCACAGGCAAAGTCAACTGAAGCCTCCATTTTCAAGGGTTTGCCCTCTGCTGGGCCACAGCCTCCGCTGGCACAGTGCATGTGTGTCACTTCTCCGAAGACAAGGCCGCAATCCGGGCGTCCAGGGCCCCAGCAGTCCAGAGTCTGCGCATGGCGGCATATGGATCACCTCTTTGCCACGTACAGGAGGGAGGCCTGGGCCCTACACTGGCTCCGATAGAGCTCCACGACCTCAGCTATTTTCCCTGACCTTTGGCCCGTGCCCTCGTGTGTGTGTCATCCCGAGTTACACTTCTTCTCCGACCACTCTGAATCCGCCACCTGCAGATACATGAGCATGAAAGTCAACATCTCTCACTGCCTGCAGTGTCACAGGTCACCAGGTGTCTAGGCTCAGGCTGACCTTGGCTGTCTTCTGCCCAGGCAAGGAGCCTAATCCTTCAAAGGCAACGAGGACATGTGGTCATTGGCCGACATTCATTCTTTCATCCACACAGCGGTCTAGATGAGGCTAAAGAGGCCACGTAGGCCAGGTGAAGGCTTAGTGCGGGGCCTAAGGCTTCTTTCCCAATCACCATGGAGACAGCCACCGCAAGGCTGGCCAGAACTTCTGACGGGGACGGGTCACAAACACCCAGCCAATAGGAGAGGTCCAGCCTAAGCGGCCACTTCCGCAGTGCCCTCCATTTTACCCATGGACACACGACGGCCCCTTCTTTTTTGGGCCACAAAATCCAGGGCACCCAGGGAATCACCTCACAGTAGGCAGCCCCTGATGTGGACACGTTCCACACACTGGGCCGGCAGGCAGGTTCCACTTTTCCACTTACGCTAGGATATCAGTAGGCAAGGCGCCCTTCCTCAGCATCTATGGCCCCTCTGTGTATGTGTTCATTCGGAGAAATCTCTTCCTTCTGCCCCTGAGACACATCACAAGTATGAGGGGCCTGAGAGAGAGCCTAGAGATGAAACGGGGGAGGCTTCTGGCTGTAGTGCTTCCCCGTGGGTAGAGAAGAGCAGGTAGTCTCTCTGGAAGGTCTTAGCTTCTGTTGACTGACATGGACAATACAGTAGGGGCGGACCCTGGCCAGGTGGAGCTTGTGGGCAGATGCAACCCCTCCGGCGACGGATAATTCCGCTGCTGCTTTGTATGGTGAAAACCTCCCCCCGCCAAGTGGGATGGGTAGAGAACACTGACCCACACCCTCCAGGGGCCTCTCCTGGGACTAAAGATCCCAACATGGTCTCAACGTCGTCACCCTCTCAGCACACACCTTTCCTGCACACGTAATCCTGCCTTTCTCCGGCAGGGCCCTATCCTACCAGGAAAAAGCAAGCCGCTCAAAAAGGCCGATGCCAGGGAAATCGAGGAAACACTGCCATTTTCCAAATTTTGGCTGTCTACATGTCCCCGCCTCCGCTGCAAGGCCGCGTATGTGGCCGGGCTCCGAAGGCAAGGCCGAAATCCTGGCAGCCTGGGCCCCAGCAGTCCCATGGTTTATGGACGGGGGGACACGGATGACCTGTTCGCCACATACAGGAGGGATCCTTGGGCCCTTCACTGGCTCGCCATTCAGCTCCACGACGTCCACTACCGGCCCTGGCCTTTGCTTTGGCTGGTGCCCCACGGAACGTGTGCTCCGGAGCGATGTTTCTCCACCCATCACTATCATTCTGCCACCAGGGGATGTGTGAGTGTGGGAGTCACCATTTGTCACTGGCAGCAGTGTCACAAGGCAGTAGACTTCCAGGTACCCGCTGACCTAGGCTGCCTTCTGCCCCAGGCAAGGTCCCCAATCCTTTATCCCAGATGCTGACACCCGGGCACTGGCGGACATTCATTTGGAGCAACACACAGGTCTGAGTGAGGGTCAGCGGGCCAGGTAGGTGAAGTCAAGGCCAGGTGGGCGGGGCTGAGGCTCCTTTGCCATCACCATAGAGACAGTCCCCCCACCGCAAGAGTGGGCGGAGCTTGTGATGGGCCTGCTGACAAGACTTGAGCCAATGGCAGAGATCCGGCCCGCCAGGCAGATGACACAGGGCCCTCCATTGTGACCTATGACACCTAGTGGCCACAGGATTTGAGCACACCCTGGGAAAGGCTACACAGGCACAAGGGAGCCCCTGGTGCGGACTGCTTCAGGGCATTGGCACAGCAGGCCAGGTACCTCTTTCCCACTTTCCTCAGGATATCACTACGCAAGGCATCCCCACTCAGCATCTCTTGCCTCTCTCTGTCTCTCTCTGCTTGTGTTCGTTCTCTGAAATCTCTTCCTTCTCCCCCTTGTCACTTCACACCTTGGAGTGCCTGACAGAGGGCCTAGAGACCAAAGAGCAAAGGGGGAAGGCCTCTGGCTCTACTGGTTGGCCATGGGCAGAGAAAATCTGCTAGTCTATCTGGAAGGTCTAGAGAGTAGCCATTGATTGGGGAGCCACATCACGGGCGGACCTGGCCAGGTGAAGCTTGCTGACATGCAGCAGCCTCTCCGGAGACTACTAATTCCGTGGAGAACAATCTATGCAAATACCCGGCTGAGTGCCATGGGCAGAAAACATTGACACATACCTGCCAGAGGTCTATCCTGGGTCTGAAGAGTCCACCCTGGTCTCCAGCTACTCATGATCTCAGCACACACTTTGCCTGCACACGTGGAATCCGCCTCTCTCCACGAATGCCTTCTCCTGCTAGGAAACACACGATGGCACTCAGCCAAAGGAGAGCACAGGCAAAGTCAACTGAAGCCTCCATTTTCAAGAGTTTGCCCTCTGCTGGGCCACAGCCTCCGCTGGCACAGCGCATGTGTGTCACTTCTCCGAAGACAAGGCCCCAATCCGGGCGTCCAGGGCCCCAGCAGTCCAGAGTCTGCGCATGGCGGCATATGGATCACCTCTTTGCTACGTACAGGAGGGAGGCCTGGGCCCTACACTGGCTCCGCTAGAGCTCCACGACCTCAGCTATTTTCCCTGACCTTTGGCCCGTGCCCTCGTGTGTGTGTCATCCCGAGTTACACTTCTTCTCCGACCACTCTGAATCCGCCACCTGCGGATACATGAGCATGAAAATCAACATCTCTCACTGCCTGCAGTGTCACAGGTCACCAGGTGTCTAGGCTCAGGCTGACCTTGGCTGTCTTCTGCCCAGGCAAGGAGCCTAATCCTTCAAAGGCAACGAGGACATGTGGTCATTGGCCGACATTCATTCTTTCATCCGCAAAGCGGTCTAGATGAGGCTAAAGAGGCCACGTAGGCCAGGTGAAGGCTGAGTGCGGGGCCTAAGGCTTCTTTCCCAATCACCATGGAGACAGCCACCGCAAGGCTGGCCGGAACTTCTGACGGGGACGGGTCACAAACACCCAGCCAATAGGAGAGGTCCAGCCTAAGCGGCCACTTCCGCAGTGCCCTCCATTTTACCCATGGACACACGACGGCCCCTTCTCTTTTGGGCCACAAAATCCAGGGCACCCAGGGAATCACCTCACAGTAGGCAGCCCCTGATGTGGACACGTTCCACACACTGGGCCGGCAGGCAGGTTCCACTTTTCCACTTACGCTAGGATATCAGTAGGCAAGGCGCCCTTCCTCAGCATCTATGGCCCCTCTGTGTATGTGTTCATTCGGAGAAATCTCTTCCTTCTGCCCCTGAGACACATCACAAGTATGAGGGGCCTGAGAGAGAGCCTAGACATGAAACGGGGGAGGCTTCTGGCTGTAGTGCTTCCCCGTGGGTAGAGAAGAGCAGGTAGTCTCTCTGGAAGGTCTTAGCTTCTGTTGACTGACATGGACAATACAGTAGGGGCGGACCCTGGCCAGGTGGAGCTTGTGGGCAGATGCAACCCCTCCGGCGACGAATAATTCCGCTGCGGCTTTGTATGGTGAAAACCTCCCCCCGCCAGGTGGGATGGGTAGAGAACACTGACCCACACCCTCCAGGGGCCTCTCCTGGGACTAAAGATCCCAACATGGTCTCAACGTCGTCACCCTCTCAGCACAAACCTTTCCCGCACACGTAATCCTGCCTTTCTCCGGCAGGGCCCTATCCTACCAGGAAAAAAAGCAAGCCGCTCAAAAAGGCCGATGCCAGGGAAATCGAGGAAACACTGCCATTTTCCAAATTTTGGCTGTCTACATGTCCCCGCCTCCGCTGCAAGGCCGCGTATGTGGCCGGGCTCCGAAGGCAAGGCCGAAATCCTGGCAGCCTGGGCCCCAGCAGTCCCATGGTTTATGGACGGGGGGACACGGATGACCTGTTCGCCACATACAGGAGGGATCCTTGGGCCCTTCACTGGCTCGCCATTCAGCTCCACGACGTCCACTACCGGCCCTGGCCTTTGCTTTGGCTGGTGCCCCACGGAACGTGTGCTCCGGAGCGATGTTTCTCCACCCATCACTATCATTCTGCCACCAGGGGATGTGTGAGTGTGGGAGTCACCATTTGTCACTGGCAGCAGTGTCACAAGGCAGTAGACTTCCAGGTACCCGCTGACCTAGGCTGCCTTCTGCCCCAGGCAAGGTCCCCAATCCTTTATCCCAGATGCTGACACCCGGGCACTGGCGGACATTCATTTGGAGCAACACACTGGTCTGAGTGAGGGTCAGCAGGCCAGGTAGGTGAAGTCAAGGCCAGGTGGGCGGGGCTGAGGCTCCTTTGCCATCACCATAGAGACAGTCCCCCCACCGGAAGAGTGGGCGGAGCTTGTGATGGGCCTGCTGACAAGACTTGAGCCAATGGCAGAGATCCGGCCCGCCAGGCAGATGACACAGGGCCCTCCATTGTGACCTATGACACCTAGTGGCCACAGGATTTGAGCACACCCTGGGAAAGGCTACACAGGCACAAGGGAGCCCCTGGTGCGGACTGCTTCAGGGCATTGGCACAGCAGGCCAGGTACCTCTTTCCCACTTTCCTCAGGATATCACTACGCAAGGCATCCCCACTCAGCATCTCTTGCCTCTCTCTGTCTCTCTCTGCTTGTGTTCGTTCTCTCAAATCTCTTCCTTCTCCCCCTTGTCACTTCACACCTTGGAGTGCCTGACAGAGGGCCTAGAGACCAAAGAGCAAAGGGGGAAGGCCTCTGGCTCTACTGGTTGGCCATGGGCAGAGAAAATCTGCTAGTCTATCTGGAAGGTCTAGAGAGTAGCCATTGATTGGGGAGCCACATCACGGGCGGACCTGGCCAGGTGAAGCTTGCTGACATGCAGCAGCCTCTCCGGAGACTACTAATTCCGTGGAGAACAATCTATGCAAATACCCGGCTGAGTGCCATGGGCAGAAAACATTGACACATACCTGCCAGAGGTCTATCCTGGGTCTGAAGAGTCCACCCTGGTCTCCAGCTACTCATGATCTCAGCACACACTTTGCCTGCACACGTGGAATCCGCCTCTCTCCACGAATGCCTTCTCCTGCTAGGAAACACACGATGGCACTCAGCCAAAGGAGAGCACAGGCAAAGTCAACTGAAGCCTCCATTTTCAAGAGTTTGCCCTCTGCTGGGCCACAGCCTCCGCTGGCACAGCGCATGTGTGTCACTTCTCCGAAGACAAGGCCCCAATCCGGGCGTCCAGGGCCCCAGCAGTCCAGAGTCTGCGCATGGCGGCATATGGATCACCTCTTTGCTACGTACAGGAGGGAGGCCTGGGCCCTACCCTGGCTCCGCTAGAGCTCCACGACCTCAGCTATTTTCCCTGACCTTTGGCCCGTGCCCTCGTGTGTGTGTCATCCCGAGTTACACTTCTTCTCCGACCACTCTGAATCCGCCACCTGCGGATACATGAGCATGAAAATCAACATCTCTCACTGCCTGCAGTGTCACAGGTCACCAGGTGTCTAGGCTCAGGCTGACCTTGGCTGTCTTCTGCCCAGGCAAGGAGCCTAATCCTTCAAAGGCAACGAGGACATGTGGTCATTGGCCGACATTCATTCTTTCATCCACACAGCGGTCTAGATGAGGCTAAAGAGGCCACGTAGGCCAGGTGAAGGCTTAGTGCGGGGCCTAAGGCTTCTTTCCCAATCACCATGGAGACAGCCACCGCAAGGCTGGCCGGAACTTCTGACGGGGACGGGTCACAAACACCCAGCCAATAGGAGAGGTCCAGCCTAAGCGGCCACTTCCGCAGTGCCCTCCATTTTACCCATGGACACACGACGGCCCCTTCTCTTTTGGGCCACAAAATCCAGGGCACCCAGGGAATCACCTCACAGTAGGCAGCCCCTGATGTGGACACGTTCCACACACTGGGCCGGCAGGCAGGTTCCACTTTTCCACTTACGCTAGGATATCAGTAGGCAAGGCGCCCTTCCTCAGCATCTATGGCCCCTCTGTGTATGTGTTCATTCGGAGAAATCTCTTCCTTCTGCCCCTGAGACACATCACAAGTATGAGGGGCCTGAGAGAGAGCCTAGAGATGAAACGGGGGAGGCTTCTGGCTGTAGTGCTTCCCCGTGGGTAGAGAAGAGCAGGTAGTCTCTCTGGAAGGTCTTAGCTTCTGTTGACTAACACGGACAATACAGTAGGGGCGGACTCTGGCCAGGTGGAGCTTGTGGGCAGATGCAACCCCTCCGGCGACGAATAATTCCGCTGCTGCTTTGTATGGTGAAAACCTCCCCCCGCCAGGTGGGATGGGTAGAGAACACTGACCCACACCCTCCAGGGGCCTCTCCTGGGACTAAAGATCCCAACATGGTCTCAACGTCGTCACCCTCTCAGCACACACCGTTCCCGCACACGTAATCCTGCCTTTCTCCGGCAGGGCCCTATCCTACCAGGAAAAAAAGCAAGCCGCTCAAAAAGGCCGATGCCAGGGAAATCGAGGAAACACTGCCATTTTCCAAATTTTGGCTGTCTACCTGTCCCCGCCTCCGCTGCAAGGCCGCGTATGTGGCCGGGCTCCGAAGGCAAGGCCGAAATCCTGGCAGCCTGGGCCCCAGCAGTCCCATGGTTTATGGACGGGGGGACACGGATGACCTGTTCGCCACATACAGGAGGGATCCTTGGGCCCTTCACTGGCTCGCCATTCAGCTCCACGACGTCCACTACCGGCCCTGGCCTTTGCTTTGGCTGGTGCCCCACGGAACGTGTGCTCCGGAGCGATGTTTCTCCACCCATCACTATCATTCTGCCACCAGGGGATGTGTGAATGTGGGAGTCACCATTTGTCACTGGCAGCAGTGTCACAAGGCAGTAGACTTCCAGGTACCCGCTGACCTAGGCTGCCTTCTGCCCCAGGCAAGGTCCCCAATCCTTTATCCCAGATGCTGACACCCGGGCACTGGCGGACATTCATTTGGAGCAACACACAGGTCTGAGTGAGGGTCAGCGGGCCAGGTAGGTGAAGTCAAGGCCAGGTGGGCGGGGCTGAGGCTCCTTTGCCATCACCATAGAGACAGTCCCCCCACCGCAAGAGTGGGCGGAGCTTGTGATGGGCCTGCTGACAAGACTTGAGCCAATGGCAGAGATCCGGCCCGCCAGGCAGATGACACAGGGCCCTCCATTGTGACCTATGACACCTAGTGGCCACAGGATTTGAGCACACCCTGGGAAAGGCTACACAGGCACAAGGGAGCCCCTGGTGCGGACTGCTTCAGGGCATTGGCACAGCAGGCCAGGTACCTCTTTCCCACTTTCCTCAGGATATCACTACGCAAGGCGTCCCCACTCAGCATCTCTTGCCTCTCTCTGTCTAACTCTGCTTGTGTTCGTTCTCTCAAATCTCTTCCTTCTCCCCCTTGTCACTTCACACCTTGGAGTGCCTGACAGAGGGCCTAGAGACCAAAGAGCAAAGGGGGAAGCCCTCTGGCTCTACTGGTTGCCCATGGGCAGAGAAGATCTGCTAGTCTATCTGGAAGGTCTAGAGAGTAGCCATTGATTGGGGAGCCACATCACGGGCGGACCTGGCCAGGTGAAGCTTGCTGACATGCAGCAGCCTCTCCGGAGACTACTAATTCCCCGGAGAACATTCTATGCAAATACCCGGCTGAGTGCCATGGGCAGAAAACATTGACACATACCTGCCAGAGGTCTATCCCGGGTCTGAAGAGTCCACCCTGGTCTCCAGCCACTCATCATCTCAGCACACACTTTGCCTGCACACGTGGAATCCGCCTCTCTCCACGAATGCCTTCTCCTGCTAGGAAACACACGATGGCACTCAGCCAAAGGAGAGCACAGGCAAAGTCAACTGAAGCCTCCATTTTCAAGAGTTTGCCCTCTGCTGGGCCACAGCCTCCGCTGGCACAGTGCATGTGTGTCACTTCTCCGAAGACAAGGCCGCAATCCGGGCGTCCAGGGCCCCAGCAGTCCAGAGTCTGCGCATGGCGGCATATGGATCACCTCTTTGCCACGTACAGGAGGGAGGCCTGGGCCCTACACTGGCTCCGCTAGTGCTCCACGACCTCAGCTATTTTCCCTGACCTTTGGCCCGTGCCCTCGTGTGTGTGTCATCCCTAGTTACACTTCTTCTCCGACCACTCTGAATCCGCCACCTGCGGATACATGAGCATGAAAATCAACATCTCTCACTGCCTGCAGTGTCACAGGTCACCAGGTGTCTAGGCTCAGTCTGACCTTGGCTGTCTTCTGCCCAGGCAAGGAGCCTAATCCTTCAAAGGCAACGAGGACATGTGGTCATTGGCCGACATTCATTCTTTCATCCACACAGCGGTCTAGATGAGGCTAAAGAGGCCAGGTAGGCCAGGTGAAGGCTGAGTGCGGGGCCTAAGGCTTCTTTCCCAATCACCATGGAGACAGCCACCGCAAGGGTGGCCGGAACTTCTGACAGGGATGGGTCACAAACACCGAGCAAATAGGAGAGGTCCAGCCTAAGCGGCCACTTCCGCAGTGCCCTCCATTTTACCCATGGACACACGACGGCCCCTTCTCTTTTGGGCCACAAAATCCAGGGCACCCAGGGAATCACCTCACAGTAGGCAGCCCCTGATGTGGACACGTTCCACACACTGGGCCAGCAGGCAGGTTCCACTTTTCCACTTACGCTAGGATATCAGTAGGCAAGGCGCCCTTCCTCAGCATCTATGGCCCCTCTGTGTATGTGTTCATTCGGAGAAATCTCTTCCTTCTGCCCCTGAGACACATCACAAGTATGAGGGGCCTGAGAGAGAGCCTAGACATGAAACGGGGGAGGCTTCTGGCTGTAGTGCTTCCCCGTGGGTAGAGAAGAGCAGGTAGTCTCTCTGGAAGGTCTTAGCTTCTGTTGACTGACACGGACAATACAGTAGGGGCGGACCCTGGCCAGGTGGAGCTTGTGGGCAGATGCAACCCCTCCGGCGACGAATAATTCCGCTGCTGCTTTGTATGGTGAAAACCTCCCCCCGCCAAGTGGGATGGGTAGAGAACACTGACCCACACCCTCCAGGGGCCTCTCCTGGGACTAAAGATCCCAACATGGTCTCAACGTCGTCACCCTCTCAGCACACACCTTTCCCGCACACGTAATCCTGCCTTTCTCCTGCAGGGCCCTATCCTACCAGGAAAAAAAGCAAGCCGCTCAAAAAGGCCGATGCCAGGGAAATCGAGGAAACACTGCCATTTTCCAAATTTTGGCTCTCTACATGTCCCCGCCTCCGCTGCAAGGCCGCGTATGTGGCTGGGCTCCGAAGGCAAGGCCGAAATCCTGGCAGCCTGGGCCCCAGCAGTCCCATGGTTTATGGACGGGGGGACACAGATGACCTGTTCGCCACATACAGGAGGGATCCTTGGGCCCTTCACTGGCTCGCCATTCAGCTCCACGACGTCCACTACCGGCCCTTGCCTTTGCTTTGGCTGGTGCCCCACGGAACGTGTGCTCCGGAGCGATGTTTCTCCACCCATCACTATCATTCTGCCACCAGGGGATGTGTGAGTGTGGGAGTCACCATTTGTCACTGGCAGCAGTGTCACAAGGCAGTAGACTTCCAGGTACCCGCTGACCTAGGCTGCCTTCTGCCCCAGGCAAGGTCCCCAATCCTTTATCCCAGATGCTGACACCCGGGCACTGGCGGACATTCATTTGGAGCAACACACAGGTCTGAGTGAGGGTCAGCGGGCCAGGTAGGTGAAGTCAAGGCCAGGTGGGCGGGGCTGAGGCTCCTTTGCCATCACCATAGAGACAGTCCCCCCACCGCAAGAGTGGGCGGACCTTGTGATGGGCCTGCTGACAAGACTTGAGCCAATGGCAGAGATCCGGCCCGCCAGGCAGATGACACAGGGCCCTCCATTGTGACCTATGACACCTAGTGGCCACAGGATTTGAGCACACCCTGGGAAAGGCTACGCAGGCACAAGGGAGCCCCTGGTGCGGACTGCTTCAGGGCATTGGCACAGCAGGCCAGGTACCTCTTTAACACTTTCCTCAGGATATCACTACGCAAGGCGTCCCCACTCAGCATCTCTTGCCTCTCTCTGTCTCCCTCTGCTTGTGTTCGTTCTCTCAAATCTCTTCCTTCTCCCCCTTGTCACTTCACACCTTGGAGTGCCTGACAGAGGGCCTAGAGACCAAAGAGCAAAGGGGGAAGGCCTCTGGCTCTACTGGTTGCCCATGGGCAGAGAAGATCTGCTAGTCTATCTGGAAGGTCTAGAGAGTAGCCATTGATTGGGGAGCCACATCACGGGCGGACCTGGCCAGGTGAAGCTTGCTGACATGCAGCAGCCTCTCCGGAGACTACTAATTCCGCGGAGAACATTCTATGCAAATACCCGGCTGAGTGCCATGGGCAGAAAACATTGACACATACCTGCCAGAGGTCTATCCCGGGTCTGAAGAGTCCACCCTGGTCTCCAGCCACTCATCATCTCAGCACACACTTTGCCTGCACACGTGGAATCCGCCTCTCTCACGAATGCCTTCTCCTGCTAGGAAACACACGATGGCACTCAGCCAAAGGAGAGCACAGGCAAAGTCAACTGAAGCCTCCATTTTCAAGAGTTTGCCCTCTGCTGGGCCACAGCCTCCGCTGGCACAGTGCATGTGTGTCACTTCTCCGAAGACAAGGCCGCAATCCGGGCGTCCAGGGCCCCAGCAGTCCAGAGTCTGCGCATGGCGGCATATGGATCACCTCTTTGCCACGTACAGGAGGGAGGCCTGGGCCCTACACTGGCTCCGCTAGAGCTCCACGACCTCAGCTATTTTCCCTGACCTTTGGCCCGTGCCCTCGTGTGTGTGTCATCCCGAGTTACACTTCTTCTCCGACCACTCTGAATCCGCCACCTGCGGATACATGAGCATGAAAATCAACATCTCTCACTGCCTGCAGTGTCACAGGTCACCAGGTGTCTAGGCTCAGGCTGACCTTGGCTGTCTTCTGCCCAGGCAAGGAGCCTAATCCTTCAAAGGCAACGAGGACATGTGGTCATTGGCCGACATTCATTCTTTCATCCACACAGCAGTCTAGATGAGGCTAAAGAGGCCAGGTAGGCCAGGTGAAGGCTGAGTGCGGGGCCTAAGGCTTCTTTCCCAATCACCATGGAGACAGCCACCGCAAGGCTGGCCGGAACTTCTGACGGGGACGGGTCACAAACACCCAGCCAATAGGAGAGGTCCAGCCTAAGCGGCCACTTCCGCAGTGCCCTCCATTTTACCCATGGACACACGACGGCCCCTTCTCTTTTGGGCCACAAAATCCAGGGCACCCAGGGAATCACCTCACAGTAGGCAGCCCCTGATGTGGACACGTTCCACACACTGGGCCGGCAGGCAGGTTCCACTTTTCCACTTACGCTAGGATATCAGTAGGCAAGGCGCCCTTCCTCAGCATCTATGGCCCCTCTGTGTATGTGTTCATTCGGAGAAATCTCTTCCTTCTGCCCCTGAGACACATCACAAGTATGAGGGGCCTGAGAGAGAGCCTAGAGATGAAACAGGGGAGGCTTCTGGCTGTAGTGCTTCCCCGTGGGTAGAGAAGAGCAGGTAGTCTCTCTGGAAGGTCTTAGCTTCTGTTGACTGACATGGACAATACAGTAGGGGCGGACCCTGGCCAGGTGGAGCTTGTGGGCAGATGCAACCCCTCCGGCGACGAATAATTCCGCTGCTGCTTTGTATGGTGAAAACCTCCCCCCGCCAAGTGGGATGGGTAGAGAACACTGACCCACACCCTCCAGGGGCCTCTCCTGGGACTAAAGATCCCAACATGGTCTCAACGTCGTCACCCTCTCAGCACACACCTTTCCTGCACACGTAATCCTGCCTTTCTCCGGCAGGGCCCTATCCTACCAGGAAAAAAAGCAAGCCGCTCAAAAAGGCCGATGCCAGGGAAATCGAGGAAACACTGCCATTTTCCAAATTTTGGCTGTCTACATGTCCCCGCCTCCGCTGCAAGGCCGCGTATGTGGCCGGGCTCCGAAGGCAAGGCCGAAATCCTGGCAGCCTGGGCCCCAGCAGTCCCATGGTTTATGGACGGGGGGACACGGATGACCTGTTCGCCACATACAGGAGGGATCCTTGGGCCCTTCACTGGCTCGCCATTCAGCTCCACGACGTCCACTACCGGCCCTGGCCTTTGCTTTGGCTGGTGCCCCACGGAACGTGTGCTCCGGAGCGATGTTTCTCCACCCATCACTATCATTCTGCCACCAGGGGATGTGTGAGTGTGGGAGTCACCATTTGTCACTGGCAGCAGTGTCACAAGGCAGTAGACTTCCAGGTACCCGCTGACCTAGGCTGCCTTCTGCCCCAGGCAAGGTCCCCAATCCTTTATCCCAGATGCTGACACCCGGGCACTGGCGGACATTCATTTGGAGCAACACACAGGTCTGAGTGAGGGTCAGCGGGCCAGGTAGGTGAAGTCAAGGCCAGGTGGGCGGGGCTGAGGCTCCTTTGCCATCACCATAGAGACAGTCCCCCCACCGCAAGAGTGGGCGGAGCTTGTGATGGGCCTGCTGACAAGACTTGAGCCAATGGCAGAGATCCGGCCCGCCAGGCAGATGACACAGGGCCCTCCATTGTGACCTATGACACCTAGTGGCCACAGGATTTGAGCACACCCTGGGAAAGGCTACGCAGGCACAAGGGAGCCCCTGGTGCGGACTGCTTCAGGGCATTGGCACAGCAGGCCAGGTACCTCTTTCCCACTTTCCTCAGGATATCACTACGCAAGGCATCCCCACTCAGCGTCTCTTGCCTCTCTCTGTCTCTCTCTGCTTGTGTTCGTTCTCTGAAATCTCTTCCTTCTCCCCCTTGTCACTTCACACCTTGGAGTGCCTGACAGAGGGCCTAGAGACCAAAGAGCAAAGGGGGAAGGCCTCTGGCTCTACTGGTTGCCCATGGGCAGAGAAGATCTGCTAGTCTATCTGGAAGGTCTAGAGAGTAGCCATTGATTGGGGAGCCACATCACGGGCGGAACTGGCCAGGTGAAGCTTGCTGACATGCAGCAGCCTCTCCGGAGACTACTAATTCCACGGAGAACATTCTATGCAAATACCCGGCTGAGTGCCATGGGCAGAAAACATTGACACATACCTGCCAGAGGTCTATCCCGGGTCTGAAGACTCCACCGTGGTCTCCAGCCACTCATCATCTCAGCACACACTTTGCCTGCACACGTGGAATCCGCCTCTCTCCACGAATGCCTTCTCCTGCTAGGAAACACACGATGGCACTCAGCCAAAGGAGAGCACAGGCAAAGTCAACTGAAGCCTCCATTTTCAAGAGTTTGCCCTCTGCTGGGCCACAGCCTCCGCTGGCACAGTGCATGTGTGTCACTTCTCCGAAGACAAGGCCGCAATCCGGGCGTCCAGGGCCCCAGCAGTCCAGAGTCTGCGCATGGCGGCATATGGATCACCTCTTTGCCACGTACAGGAGGGAGGCCTGGGCCCTACACTGGCTCCGCTAGAGCTCCACGACCTCAGCTATTTTCCCTGACCTTTGGCCCGTGCCCTCGTGTGTGTGTCATCCCGAGTTACACTTCTTCTCCGACCACTCTGAATCCGCCACCTGCGGATACATGAGCATGAAAATCAACATCTCTCACTGCCTGCAGTGTCACAGGTCACCAGGTGTCTAGGCTCAGGCTGACCTTGGCTGTCTTCTGCCCAGGCAAGGAGCCTAATCCTTCAAAGGCAACGAGGACATGTGGTCATTGGCCGACATTCATTCTTTCATCCACACAGCAGTCTAGATGAGGCTAAAGAGGCCAGGTAGGCCAGGTGAAGGCTGAGTGCGGGGCCTAAGGCTTCTTTCCCAATCACCATGGAGACAGCCACCGCAAGGCTGGCCGGAACTTCTGACGGGGACGGGTCACAAACACCCAGCCAATAGGAGAGGTCCAGCCTAAGCGGCCACTTCCGCAGTGCCCTCCATTTTACCCATGGACACACGACGGCCCCTTCTCTTTTGGGCCACAAAATCCAGGGCACCCAGGGAATCACCTCACAGTAGGCAGCCCCTGATGTGGACACGTTCCACACACTGGGCCGGCAGGCAGGTTCCACTTTTCCACTTACGCTAGGATATCAGTAGGCAAGGCGCCCTTCCTCAGCATCTATGGCCCCTCTGTGTATGTGTTCATTCGGAGAAATCTCTTCCTTCTGCCCCTGAGACACATCACAAGTATGAGGGGCCTGAAAGATTGCCTAGAGATGAAACGGGGGAGGCTTCTGGCTGTAGTGCTTCCCCGTGGGTAGAGAAGAGCAGGTAGTCTCTGTGGAAGGTCTTAGCTTCTGTTGACTGACATGGACAATACAGTAGGGGCGGACCCTGGCCAGGTGGAGCTTGTGGGCAGATGCAATCCCTCCGGCGACGAATACTTCCGCTGCTGCTTTGTATGGTGAAAACCTCCCCCCGCCAAGTGGGATGGGTAGAGAACACTGACCCACACCCTCCAGGGGCCTCTCCTGGGACTAAAGATCCCAACATGGTCTCAACGTCGTCACCCTCTCAGCACACACCTTTCCTGCACACGTAATCCTGCCTTTCTCCGGCAGGGCCCTATCCTACCAGGAAAAAAAGCAAGCCGCTCAAAAAGGCCGATGCCAGGGAAATCGAGGAAACACTGCCATTTTCCAAATTTTGGCTGTCTACATGTCCCCGCCTCCGCTGCAAGGCCGCGTATGTGGCCGGGCTCCGAAGGCAAGGCCGAAATCCTGGCAGCCTGGGCCCCAGCAGTCCCATGGTTTATGGACGGGGGGACACGGATGACCTGTTCGCCACATACAGGAGGGATCCTTGGGCCCTTCACTGGCTCGCCATTCAGCTCCACGACGTCCACTACCGGCCCTGGCCTTTGCTTTGGCTGGTGCCCCACGGAACGTGTGCTCCGGAGCGATGTTTCTCCACCCATCACTATCATTCTGCCACCAGGGGATGTGTGAGTGTGGGAGTCACCATTTGTCACTGGCAGCAGTGTCACAAGGCAGTAGACTTCCAGGTACCCGCTGACCTAGGCTGCCTTCTGCCCCAGGCAAGGTCCCCAATCCTTTATCCCAGATGCTGACACCCGGGCACTGGCGGACATTCATTTGGAGCAACACACAGGTCTGAGTGAGGGTCAGCGGGCCAGGTAGGTGAAGTCAAGGCCAGGTGGGCGGGGCTGAGGCTCCTTTGCCATCACCATAGAGACAGTCCCCCCACCGCAAGAGTGGGCGGAGCTTGTGATGGGCCTGCTGACAAGACTTGAGCCAATGGCAGAGATCCGGCCCGCCAGGCAGATGACACAGGGCCCTCCATTGTGACCTATGACACCTAGTGGCCACAGGATTTGAGCACACCCTGGGAAAGGCTACGCAGGCACAAGGGAGCCCCTGGTGCGGACTGCTTCAGGGCATTGGCACAGCAGGCCAGGTACCTCTTTCCCACTTTCCTCAGGATATCACTACGCAAGGCATCCCCACTCAGCATCTCTTGCCTCTCTCTGTCTCTCTCTGGATGTGTTCGTTCTCTCAAATCTCTTCCTTCTCCCCCTTGTCACTTCACACCTAGGAGTGCCTGACAGAGGGCCTAGAGACCAAAGAGCAAAGGGGGAAGGCCTCTGGCTCTACTGGTTGCCCATGGGCAGACAAGATCTGCTAGTCTATCTGGAAGGTCTAGAGAGTAGCCATTGATTGGGGAGCCACATCACGGGCGGACCTGGCCAGGTGAAGCTTGCTGACATGCAGCAGCCTCTCCGGAGACTACTAATTCCACGGAGAACATTCTATGCAAATACCCGGCTGAGTGCCATGGGCAGAAAACATTGACACATACCTGCCAGAGGTCTATCCCGGGTCTGAAGAGTCCACCCTGGTCTCCAGCCACTCATCATCTCAGCACACACTTTGCCTGCACACGTGGAATCCGCCTCTCTCCACGAATGCCTTCTCCTGCTAGGAAACACGATGGCACTCAGCCAAAGGAGAGCACAGGCAAAGTCAACTGAAGCCTCCATTTTCAAGAGTTTGCCCTCTGCTGGGCCACAGCCTCCGCTGGCACAGTGCATGTGTGTCACTTCTCCGAAGACAAGGCCGCAATCCGGGCGTCCAGGGCCCCAGCAGTCCAGAGTCTGCGCATGGCGGCATATGGATCACCTCTTTGCCACGTACAGGAGGGAGGCCTGGGCCCTACACTGGCTCCGCTAGAGCTCCACGACCTCAGCTATTTTCCCTGACCTTTGGCCCGTGCCCTCGTGTGTGTGTCATCCCGAGTTACACTTCTTCTCCGACCACTCTGAATCCGCCACCTGCGGATACATGAGCATGAAAATCAACATCTCTCACTGCCTGCAGTGTCACAGGTCACCAGGTGTCTAGGCTCAGGCTGACCTTGGCTGTCTTCTGCCCAGGCAAGGAGCCTAATCCTTCAAAGGCAACGAGGACATGTGGTCATTGGCCGACATTCATTCTTTCATCCACACAGCGGTCTAGATGAGGCTAAAGAGGCCAGGTAGGCCAGGTGAAGGCTGAGTGCGGGGCCTAAGGCTTCTTTCCCAATCACCATGGAGACAGCCACCGCAAGGCTGGCCGGAACTTCTGACGGGGACGGGTCACAAACACCCAGCCAATAGGAGAGGTCCAGCCTAAGCGGCCACTTCCGCAGTGCCCTCCATTTTACCCATGGACACACGACGGCCCCTTCTCTTTTGGGCCACAAAATCCAGGGCACCCAGGGAATCACCTCACAGTAGGCAGCCCCTGATGTGGACACGTTCCACACACTGGGCCAGCAGGCAGGTTCCACTTTTCCACTTACGCTAGGATATCAGTAGGCAAGGCGCCCTTTCTCTGCATCTATGGCCCCTCTGTGTATGTGTTCATTCGGAGAAATCTCTTCCTTCTGCCCCTGAGACACATCACAAGTATGAGGGGCCTGAGAGAGAGCCTAGACATGAAACGGGGGAGGCTTCTGGCTGTAGTGCTTCCCCGTGGGTAGAGAAGAGCAGGTAGTCTCTCTGGAAGGTCTTAGCTTCTGTTGACTGACATGGACAATACAGTAGGGGCGGACCCTGGCCAGGTGGAGCTTGTGGGCAGATGCAACCCCTCCGGCGACGAATAATTCCGCTGCTGCTTTGTATGGTGAAAACCTCCCCCCGCCAAGTGGGATGGGTAGAGAACACTGACCCACACCCTCCAGGGGCCTCTCCTGGGACTAAAGATCCCAACATGGTCTCAACGTCGTCACCCTCTCAGCACACACCTTTCCTGCACACGTAATCCTGCCTTTCTCCGGCAGGGCCCTATCCTACCAGGAAAAAAAGCAAGCCGCTCAAAAAGGCCGATGCCAGGGAAATCGAGGAAACACTGCCATTTTCCAAATTTTGGCTCTCTACATGTCCCCGCCTCCGCTGCAAGGCCGCGTATGTGGCCGGGCTCCGAAGGCAAGGCCGAAATCCTGGCAGCCTGGGCCCCAGCAGTCCCATGGTTTATGGACGGGGGGACACGGATGACCTGTTCGCCACATACAGGAGGGATCCTTGGGCCCTTCACTGCCTCGCCATTCAGCTCCACGACGTCCACTACCGGCCCTGGCCTTTGCTTTGGCTGGTGCCCCACGGAACGTGTGCTCCGGAGCGATGTTTCTCCACCCATCACTATCATTCTGCCACCAGGGGATGTGTGAGTGTGGGAGTCACCATTTGTCACTGGCAGCAGTGTCACAAGGCAGTAGACTTCCAGGTACCCGCTGACCTAGGCTGCCTTCTGCCCCAGGCAAGGTCCCCAATCCTTTATCCCAGATGCTGACACCCGGGCACTGGCGGACATTCATTTGGAGCAACACACAGGTCTGAGTGAGGGTCAGCGGGCCAGGTAGGTGAAGTCAAGGCCAGGTGGGCGGGGCTGAGGCTCCTTTGCCATCACCATAGAGACAGTCCCCCCACCGCAAGAGTGGGCGGAGCTTGTGATGGGCCTGCTGACAAGACTTGAGCCAATGGCAGAGATCCGGCCCGCCAGGCAGATGACACAGGGCCCTCCATTGTGACCTATGACACCTAGTGGCCACAGGATTTGAGCACACCCTGGGAAAGGCTACGCAGGCACAAGGGAGCCCCTGGTGCGGACTGCTTCAGGGCATTGGCACAGCAGGCCAGGTACCTCTTTCCCACTTGCCTCAGGATATCACTACGCAAGGCGTCCCCACTCAGCATCTCTTGCCTCTCTCTGTCTCCCTCTGCTTGCGTTCGTTCTCTGAAATCTCTTCCTTCTCCCCCTTGTCACTTCACACCTTGGAGTGCCTGACAGAGGGCCTAGAGACCAAAGAGCAAAGGGGGAAGGCCTCTGGCTCTACTGGTTGCCCTTGGGCAGAGAAGATCTGCTAGTCTATCTGGAAGGTCTAGAGAGTAGCCATTGATTGGGGAGCCACATCACGGGCGGACCTGGCCAGGTGAAGGTTGCTGACATGCAGCAGCCTCTCCGGAGACTACTAATTCCACGGAGATCATTCTATGCAAATACCCGGCTGAGTGCCATGGGCAGAAAACATTGACACATACCTGCCAGAGGTCTATCCCGGGTCTGAAGAGTCCACCGTGGTCTCCAGCCACTCATCATCTCAGCACACACTTTGCCTGCACACGTGGAATCCGCCTCTCTCCACGAATGCCTTCTCCTGCTAGGAAACACACGATGGCACTCAGCCAAAGGAGAGCACAGGCAAAGTCAACTGAAGCCTCCATTTTCAAGAGTTTGCCCTCTGCTGGGCCACAGCCTCCGCTGGCACAGTGCATGTGTGTCACTTCTCCGAAGACAAGGCCGCAATCCGGGCGTCCAGGGCCCCAGCAGTCCAGAGTCTGCGCATGGCGGCATATGGATCACCTCTTTGCCACGTACAGGAGGGAGGCCTGGGCCCTACACTGGCTCCGCTAGAGCTCCACGACCTCAGCTATTTTCCCTGACCTTTGGCCCGTGCCCTCGTGTGTGTGTCATCCCGAGTTACACTTCTTCTCCGACCACTCTGAATCCGCCACCTGCGGATACATGAGCATGAAAATCAACATCTCTCACTGCCTGCAGTGTCACAGGTCACCAGGTGTCTAGGCTCAGGCTGACCTTGGCTGTCTTCTGCCCAGGCAAGGAGCCTAATCCTTCAAAGGCAACGAGGACATGTGGTCATTGGCCGACATTCATTCTTTCATCCACACAGCAGTCTAGATGAGGCTAAAGAGGCCAGGTAGGCCAGGTGAAGGCTGAGTGCGGGGCCTAAGGCTTCTTTCCCAATCACCATGGAGACAGCCACCGCAAGGCTGGCCGGAACTTCTGACGGGGACGGGTCACAAACACCCAGCCAATAGGAGAGGTCCAGCCTAAGCGGCCACTTCCGCAGTGCCCTCCATTTTACCCATGGACACACGACGGCCCCTTCTCTTTTGGGCCACAAAATCCAGGGCACCCAGGGAATCACCTCACAGTAGGCAGCCCCTGATGTGGACACGTTCCACACACTGGGCCGGCAGGCAGGTTCCACTTTTCCACTTACGCTAGGATATCAGTAGGCAAGGCGCCCTTCCTCAGCATCTATGGCCCCTCTGTGTATGTGTTCATTGGGAGAAATCTCTTCCTTCTGCCCCTGAGACACATCACAAGTATGAGGGGCCTGAAAGATTGCCTAGAGATGAAACGGGGGAGGCTTCTGGCTGTAGTGCTTCCCCGTGGGTAGAGAAGAGCAGGTAGTCTCTCTGGAAGGTCTTAGCTTCTGTTGACTGACATGGACAATACAGTAGGGGCGGACCCTGGCCAGGTGGAGCTTGTGGGCAGATGCAACCCCTCCGGCGACGAATAATTCCGCTGCTGCTTTGTATGGTGAAAACCTCCCCCCGCCAAGTGGGATGGGTAGAGAACACTGACCCACACCCTCCAGGGGCCTCTCCTGGGACTAAAGATCCCAACATGGTCTCAACGTCGTCACCCTCTCAGCACACACCTTTCCCGCACACGTAATCCTGCCTTTCTCCGGCAGGGCCCTATCCTACCAGGAAAAAAAGCAAGCCGCTCAAAAAGGCCGATGCCAGGGAAATCGAGGAAACACTGCCATTTTCCAAATTTTGGCTCTCTACATGTCCCCGCCTCCGCTGCAAGGCCGCGTATGTGGCCGGGCTCCGAAGGCAAGGCCGAAATCCTGGCAGCCTGGGCCCCAGCAGTCCCATGCTTTATGGACGGGGGGACACGGATGACCTGTTCGCCACATACAGGAGGGATCCTTGGGCCCTTCACTGGCTCGCCATTCAGCTCCACGACGTCCACTACCGGCCCTTGCCTTTGCTTTGGCTGGTGCCCCACGGAACGTGTGCTCCGGAGCGATGTTTCTCCACCCATCACTATCATTCTGCCACCAGGGGATGTGTGAGTGTGGGAGTCACCATTTGTCACTGGCAGCAGTGTCACAAGGCAGTAGACTTCCAGGTACCCGCTGACCTAGGCTGCCATCTGCCCCAGGCAAGGTCCCCAATCCTTTATCCCAGATGCTGACACCCGGGCACTGGCGGACATTCATTTGGAGCAACACACAGGTCTGAGTGAGGGTCAGCGGGCCAGGTAGGTGAAGTCAAGGCCAGGTGGGCGGCGCTGAGGCTCCTTTGCCATCACCATAGAGACAGTCCCCCCACCGCAAGAGTGGGCGGAGCTTGTGATGGGCCTGCTGACAAGACTTGAGCCAATGGCAGAGATCTGGCCCGCCAGGCAGATGACACAGGGCCCTCCATTGTGACCTATGACACCTAGTGGCCACAGGATTTGAGCACACCCTGGGAAAGGCTACGCAGGCACAAGGGAGCCCCTGGTGCGGACTGCTTCAGGGCATTGGCACAGCAGGCCAGGTACCTCTTTCCCACTTTCCTCAGGATATCACTACGCAAGGCATCCCCACTCAGCGTCTCTTGCCTCTCTCTGTCTCTCTCTGCTTGTGTTCGTTCTCTGAAATCTCTTCCTTCTCCCCCTTGTCACTTCACACCTTGGAGTGCCTGACAGAGGGCCTAGAGACCAAAGAGCAAAGGGGGAAGGCCTCTGGCTCTACTGGTTGCCCATGGGCAGAGAAGATCTGCTAGTCTATCTGGAAGGTCTAGAGAGTAGCCATTGATTGGGGAGCCACATCACGGGCGGAACTGGCCAGGTGAAGGTTGCTGACATGCAGCAGCCTCTCCGGAGACTACTAATTCCACGGAGAACATTCTATGCAAATACCCGGCTGAGTGCCATGGGCAGAAAACATTGACACATACCTGCCAGAGGTCTATCCCGGGTCTGAAGAGTCCACCGTGGTCTCCAGCGACTCATCATCTCAGCACACACTTTGCCTGCACACGTGGAATCCGCCTCTCTCCACGAATGCCTTCTCCTGCTAGGAAACACACGATGGCACTCAGCCAAAGGAGAGCACAGGCAAAGTCAACTGAAGCCTCCATTTTCAAGAGTTTGCCCTCTGCTGGGCCACAGCCTCCGCTGGCACAGTGCATGTGTGTCACTTCTCCGAAGACAAGGCCGCAATCCGGGCGTCCAGGGCCCCAGCAGTCCAGAGTCTGCGCATGGCGGCATATGGATCACCTCTTTGCCACGTACAGGAGGGAGGCCTGGGCCCTACACTGGCTCCGCTAGAGCTCCACGACCTCAGCTATTTTCCCTGACCTTTGGCCCGTGCCCTCGTGTGTGTGTCATCCCGAGTTACACTTCTTCTCCGACCACTCTGAATCCGCCACCTGCGGATACATGAGCATGAAAATCAACATCTCTCACTGCCTGCAGTGTCACAGGTCACCAGGTGTCTAGGCTCAGGCTGACCTTGGCTGTCTTCTGCCCAGGCAAGGAGCCTAATCCTTCAAAGGCAACGAGGACATGTGGTCATTGGCCGACATTCATTCTTTCATCCACACAGCAGTCTAGATGAGGCTAAAGAGGCCAGGTAGGCCAGGTGAAGGCTGAGTGCGGGGCCTAAGGCTTCTTTCCCAATCACCATGGAGACAGCCACCGCAAGGCTGGCCGGAACTTCTGACGGGGACGGGTCACAAACACCCAGCCAATAGGAGAGGTCCAGCCTAAGCGGCCACTTCCGCAGTGCCCTCCATTTTACCCATGGACACACGACGGCCCCTTCTCTTTTGGGCCACAAAATCCAGGGCACCCAGGGAATCACCTCACAGTAGGCAGCCCCTGATGTGGACACGTTCCACACACTGGGCCGGCAGGCAGGTTCCACTTTTCCACTTACGCTAGGATATCAGTAGGCAAGGCGCCCTTCCTCAGCATCTATGGCCCCTCTGTGTATGTGTTCATTGGGAGAAATCTCTTCCTTCTGCCCCTGAGACACATCACAAGTATGAGGGGCCTGAGAGAGAGCCTAGAGATGAAACGGGGGAGGCTTCTGGCTGTAGTGCTTCCCCGTGGGTAGAGAAGAGCAGGTAGTCTCTCTGGAAGGTCTTAGCTTCTGTTGACTGACATGGACAATACAGTAGGGGCGGACCCTGGCCAGGTGGAGCTTGTGGGCAGATGCAACCCCTCCGGCGACGAATAATTCCGCTGCTGCTTTGTATGGTGAAAACCTCCCCCCGCCAAGTGGGATGGGTAGAGAACACTGACCCACACCCTCCAGGGGCCTCTCCTGGGACTAAAGATCCCAACATGGTCTCAACGTCGTCACCCTCTCAGCACACACCTTTCCCGCACACGTAATCCTGCCTTTCTCCGGCAGGGCCCTATCCTACCAGGAAAAAAAGCAAGCCGCTCAAAAAGGCCGATGCCAGGGAAATCGAGGAAACACTGCCATTTTCCAAATTTTGGCTCTCTACATGTCCCCGCCTCCGCTGCAAGGCCGCGTATGTGGCCGGGCTCCGAAGGCAAGGCCGAAATCCTGGCAGCCTGGGCCCCAGCAGTCCCATGGTTTATGGACGGGGGGACACGGATGACCTGTTCGCCACATACAGGAGGGATCCTTGGGCCCTTCACTGCCTCGCCATTCAGCTCCACGACGTCCACTACCGGCCCTGGCCTTTGCTTTGGCTGGTGCCCCACGGAACGTGTGCTCCGGAGCGATGTTTCTCCACCCATCACTATCATTCTGCCACCAGGGGATGTGTGAGTGTGGGAGTCACCATTTGTCACTGGCAGCAGTGTCACAAGGCAGTAGACTTCCAGGTACCCGCTGACCTAGGCTGCCTTCTGCCCCAGGCAAGGTCCCCAATCCTTTATCCCAGATGCTGACACCCGGGCACTGGCGGACATTCATTTGGAGCAACACACAGGTCTGAGTGAGGGTCAGCGGGCCAGGTAGGTGAAGTCAAGGCCAGGTGGGCGGCGCTGAGGCTCCTTTGCCATCACCATAGAGACAGTCCCCCCACCGCAAGAGTGCGCGGAGCTTGTGATGGGCCTGCTGACAAGACTTGAGCCAATGGCAGAGATCCGGCCCGCCAGGCAGATGACACAGGGCCCTCCATTGTGACCTATGACACCTAGTGGCCACAGGATTTGAGCACACCCTGGGAATTTTTTTTTTTGGGAAAGGCTACGCAGGCACAAGGGAGCCCCTGGTGCGGACTGCTTCAGGGCATTGGCACAGCAGGCCAGGTACCTCTTTCCCACTTTCCTCAGGATATCACTACGCAAGGCATCCCCACTCAGCGTCTCTTGCCTCTCTCTGTCTCTCTCTGCTTGTGTTCGTTCTCTGAAATCTCTTCCTTCTCCCCCTTGTCACTTCACACCTTGGAGTGCCTGACAGAGGGCCTAGAGACCAAAGAGCAAAGGGGGAAGGCCTCTGGCTCTACTGGTTGCCCATGGGCAGAGAAGATCTGCTAGTCTATCTGGAAGGTCTAGAGAGTAGCCATTGATTGGGGAGCCACATCACGGGCGGAACTGGCCAGGTGAAGCTTGCTGACTTGCAGCAGCCTCTCCGGAGACTACTAATTCCAGGGAGAACATTCTATGCAAATACCCGGCTGAGTGCCATGGGCAGAAAACATTGACACATACCTGCCAGAGGTCTATCCCGGGTCTGAAGAGTCCACCCTGGTCTCCAGCCACTCATCATCTCAGCACACACTTTGCCTGCACACGTGGAATCCGCCTCTCTCCACGAATGCCTTCTCCTGCTAGGAAACACACGATGGCACTCAGCCAAAGGAGAGCACAGGCAAAGTCAACTGAAGCCTCCATTTTCAAGAGTTTGCCCTCTGCTGGGCCACAGCCTCCGCTGGCACAGTGCATGTGTGTCACTTCTCCGAAGACGAGGCCGCAATCCGGGCGTCCAGGGCCCCAGCAGTCCAGAGTCTGCGCATGGCGGCATATGGATCACCTCTTTGCCACGTACAGGAGGGAGGCCTGGGCCCTACACTGGCTCCGCTAGAGCTCCACGACCTCAGCTATTTTCCCTGACCTTTGGCCCGGGCCCTCGTGTGTGTGTCATCCCGAGTTACACTTCTTCTCCGACCACTCTGAATCCGCCACCTGCGGATACATGAGCATGAAAATCAACATCTCTCACTGCCTGCAGTGTCACAGGTCACCAGGTGTCTAGGCTCAGGCTGACCTTGGCTGTCTTCTGCCCAGGCAAGGAGCCTAATCCTTCAAAGGCAACGAGGACATGTGGTCATTGGCCGACATTCATTCTTTCATCCACACAGCGGTCTAGATGAGGCTAAAGAGGCCAGGTAGGCCAGGTGAAGGCTGAGTGCGGGGCCTAAGGCTTCTTTCCCAATCACCATGGAGACAGCCACCGCAAGGCTGGCCGGAACTTCTGACGGGGACGGGTCACAAACACCCAGCCAATAGGAGAGGTCCAGCCTAAGCGGCCACTTCCGCAGTGCCCTCCATTTTACCCATGGACACACGACGGCCCCTTCTCTTTTGGGCCACAAAATCCAGGGCACCCAGGGAATCACCTCACAGTAGGCAGCCCCTGATGTGGACACGTTCGACACACTGGGCCGGCAGGCAGGTTCCCCTTTTCCACTTACGCTAGGATATCAGTAGGCAAGGCGCCCTTCCTCAGCATCTATGGCCCCTCTGTGTATGTGTTCATTGGGAGAAATCTCTTCCTTCTGCCCCTGAGACACATCACAAGTATGAGGGGCCTGAGAGAGAGCCTAGAGATGAAACGGGGGAGGCTTCTGGCTGTAGTGCTTCCCCGTGGGTAGAGAAGAGCAGGTAGTCTCTCTGGAAGGTCTTAGCTTCTGTTGACTGACATAGACAATACAGTAGGGGCGGACCCTGGCCAGGTGGAGCTTGTGGGCAGATGCAATCCCTCCGGCGACGAATACTTCCACTGCTGCTTTGTATGGTGAAAACCTCCCCCCGCCAAGTGGGATGGGTAGAGAACACTGACCCACACCCTCCAGGGGCCTCTCCTGGGACTAAAGATCCCAACATGGTCTCAACGTCGTCACCCTCTCAGCACACACCTTTCCCGCACACGTAATCCTGCCTTTCTCCGGCAGGGCCCTATCCTACCAGGAAAAAAAGCAAGCCGCTCAAAAAGGCCGATGCCAGGGAAATCGAGGAAACACTGCCATTTTCCAAATTTTGGCTGTCTACATGTCCCCGCCTCCGCTGCAAGGCCGCGTATGTGGCCGGGCTCCGAAGGCAAGGCCGAAATCCTGGCAGCCTGGGCCCCAGCAGTCCCATGCTTTATGGACGGGGGGACACGGATGACCTGTTCGCCACATACAGGAGGGATCCTTGGGCCCTTCACTGGCTCGCCATTCAGCTCCACGACGTCCACTACCGGCCCTGGCCTTTGCTTTGGCTGGTGCCCCACGGAACGTGTGCTCCGGAGCGATGTTTCTCCACCCATCACTATCATTCTGCCACCAGGGGATGTGTGAGTGTGGGAGTCACCATTTGTCACTGGCAGCAGTGTCACAAGGCAGTAGACTTCCAGGTACCCGCTGACCTAGGCTGCCTTCTGCCCCAGGCAAGGTCCCCAATCCTTTATCCCAGATGCTGACACCCGGGCACTGGCGGACATTCATTTGGAGCAACACACAGGTCTGAGTGAGGGTCAGCGGGCCAGGTAGGTGAAGTCAAGGCCAGGTGGGCGGGGCTGAGGCTCCTTTGCCATCACCATAGAGACAGTCCCCCCACCGCAAGAGTGGGCGGAGCTTGTGATGGGCCTGCTGACAAGACTTGAGCCAATGGCAGAGATCCGGCCCGCCAGGCAGATGACACAGGGCCCTCCATTGTGACCTATGACACCTAGTGGCCACAGGATTTGAGCACACCCTGGGAAAGGCTACGCAGGCACAAGGGAGCCCCTGGTGCGGACTGCTTCAGGGCATTGGCACAGCAGGCCAGGTACCTCTTTCCCACTTTCCTCAGGATATCACTACGCAAGGCATCCCCACTCAGCATCTCTTGCCTCTCTCTGTCTCTCTCTGGATGTGTTCGTTCTCTCAAATCTCTTCCTTCTCCCCCTTGTCACTTCACACCTAGGAGTGCCTGACAGAGGGCCTAGAGACCAAAGAGCAAAGGGGGAAGGCCTCTGGCTCTACTGGTTGCCCATGGGCAGACAAGATCTGCTAGTCTATCTGGAAGGTCTAGAGAGTAGCCATTGATTGGGGAGCCACATCACGGGCGGACCTGGCCAGGTGAAGCTTGCTGACATGCAGCAGCCTCTCCGGAGACTACTAATTCCACGGAGAACATTCTATGCAAACACCCGGCTGAGTGCCATGGGCAGAAAACATTGACACATACCTGCCAGAGGTCTATCCCGGGTCTGAAGAGTCCACCCTGGTCTCCAGCCACTCATCATCTCAGCACACACTTTGCCTGCACACGTGGAATCCGCCTCTCTGCACGAATGCCTTCTCCTGCTAGGAAACACACGATGGCACTCAGCCAAAGGAGAGCACAGGCAAAGTCAACTGAAGCCTCCATTTTCAAGAGTTTGCCCTCTGCTGGGCCACAGCCTCCGCTGGCACAGTGCATGTGTGTCACTTCTCCGAAGACGAGGCCGCAATCCGGGCGTCCAGGGCCCCAGCAGTCCAGAGTCTGCGCATGGCGGCATATGGATCACCTCTTTGCCACGTACAGGAAGGAGGCCTGGGCCCTACACTGGCTCCGCTAGAGCTCCACGACCTCAGCTATTTTCCCTGACCTTTGGCCCGGGCCCTCGTGTGTGTGTCATCCCTAGTTACACTTCTTCTCCGACCACTCTGAATCCGCCACCTGCGGATACATGAGCATGAAAATCAACATCTCTCACTGCCTGCAGTGTCACAGGTCACCAGGTGTCTAGGCTCAGGCTGACCTTGGCTGTCTTCTGCCCAGGCAAGGAGCCTAATCCTTCAAAGGCAACGAGGACATGTGGTCATTGGCCGACATTCATTCTTTCATCCACACAGCGGTCTAGATGAGGCTAAAGAGGCCAGGTAGGCCATTTGAAGGCTGAGTGCGGGGCCTAAGGCTTCTTTCCCAATCACCATGGAGACAGCCACCGCAAGGCTGGCCGGAACTTCTGACGGGGACGGGTCACAAACACCCAGCCAATAGGAGAGGTCCAGCCTAAGCGGCCACTTTCGCAGTGCCCTCCATTTTACCCATGGACACACGACGGCCCCTTCTCTTTTGGGCCACAAAATCCAGGGCACCCAGGGAATCACCTCACAGTAGGCAGCCCCTGATGTGGACACGTTCCACACACTGGGCTGGCAGGCAGGTTCCACTTTTCCACTTACGCTAGGATATCAGTAGGCAAGGCGCCCTTCCTCAGCATCTATGACCCCTCTGTGTATGTGTTCATTCGGAGAAATCTCTTCCTTCTGCCCCTGAGACACATCACAAGTATGAGGGGCCTGAGAGAGAGCCTAGAGATGAAACGGGGGAGGCTTCTGGCTGTACTGCTCCCCGTGGGTAGAGAAGAGCAGGTAGTCTCTCTGGAAGGTCTTAGCTTCTGCTGACTGACACGGACAATACAGTAGGGGCGGACCCTGGCCAGGTGGAGCTTGTGGGCAGATGCAACCCCTCCGGCGACGAATAATTCCGCTGCTGCTTTGTATGGTGAAAACCTCCCCTCGCCAAGTGGGATGGGTAGAGAACACTGACCCACACCCGCCAGGGGCCTCTCCTGGGACTAAAGATCCCAACATGGTCTCAACTCGTCACCCTCTCAGCACACACCTTTCCTGCACACGTAATCCTGCCTTTCTCCGGCAGGGCCCTATCCTACCAGGAAAAAAAGCAAGCCGCTCAAAAAGGCCGATGCCAGGGAAATCGAGGAAACACTGCCATTTTCCAAATTTTGGCTGTCTACATGTCCCCGCCTCCGCTGCAAGGCCGCGTATGTGGCCGGGCTCCGAAGGCAAGGCCGAAATCCTGGCAGCCTGGGCCCCAGCAGTCCAATGGTTTATGGACGGGGGGACACGGATGACCTGTTCGCCACATACAGGAGGGATCCTTGGGCCCTTCACTGCCTCGCCATTCAGCTCCACGACGTCCACTACCGGCCCTGGCCTTTGCTTTGGCTGGTGCCCCACGGAACGTGTGCTCCGGAGCGATGTTTCTCCACCCATCACTATCGTTCTGCCACCAGGGGATATGTGAGTGTGGGAGTCACCATTTGTCACTGGCAGCAGTGTCACAAGGCAGTAGACTTCCAGGTACCCGCTGACCTAGGCTGCCTTCTGCCCCAGGCAAGGTCCCCAATCCTTTATCCCAGATGCTGACACCCGGGCACTGGCGGACATTCATTTGGAGCAACACACAGGTCTGAGTGAGGGTCAGCGGGCCAGGTAGGTGAAGTCAAGGCCAGGTGGGCGGGGCTGAGGCTCCTTTGCCATCACCATAGAGACAGTCCCCCCACCGCAAGAGTGGGCGGAGCTTGTGATGGGCCTGCTGACAAGACTTGAGCCAATGGCAGAGATCCGGCCCGCCAGGCAGATGACACAGGGCCCTCCATTGTGACCTATGACACCTAGTGGCCACAGGATTTGAGCACACCCTGGGAAAGGCTACGCAGGCACAAGGGAGCCCCTGGTGCGGACTGCTTCAGGGCATTGGCACAGCAGGCCAGGTACCTCTTTCCCACTTTCCTCAGGATATCACTACGCAAGGCATCCCCACTCAGCATCTCTTGCCTCTCTCTGTCTCTCTCTGGATGTGTTCCTTCTCTGAAATCTCTTCCTTCTCCCCCTTGTCACTTCACACCTTGGAGTGCCTGACAGAGGGCCTAGAGACCAAAGAGCAAAGGGGGAAGGCCTCTGGCTCTACTGGTTGCCCATGGGCAGAGAAGATCTGCTAGTCTATCTGGAAGGTCTAGAGAGTAGCCATTGATTGGGGAGCCACATCACGGGCGGACCTGGCCAGGTGAAGCTTGCTGACATGCAGCAGCCTCTCCGGAGACTACTAATTCCGTGGAGAACATTCTATGCAAATACCCGGATGAGTGCCATGGGCAGAAAACATTGACACATACCTGCCAGAGGTCTATCCCGGGTCTGAAGAGTCCACCCTGGTCTCCAGCCACTCATCATCTCAGCACACACTTTGCCTGCACGCGTGGAATCCGCCTCTCTGCACGAATGCCTTCTCCTGCTAGGAAACACACGATGGCACTCAGCCAAAGGAGAGCACAGGCAAAGTCAACTGAAGCAACCATTTTCAAGAGTTTGCCGTCTGCTGGGCCACAGCCTCCGCTGGCACAGTGCATGTGTGTCACTTCTCCGAAGACAAGGCCGCAATCCGGGCGTCCAGGGCCCCAGCAGTCCAGAGTCTGCGCATGGCGGCATATGGATCACCTCTTTGCCACGTACAGGAGGGAGGCCTGGGCCCTACACTGGCTCCGCTAGAGCTCCACGACCTCAGCTATTTTCCCTGACCTTTGGCCCGTGCCCTCGTGTCTGTGTCATCCCGAGTTACACTTCTTCTCCGACCACTCTGAATCCGCCACCTGCGGATACATGAGCATGAAAATCAACATCTCTCACTGCCTGCAGTGTCACAGGTCACCAGGTGTCTAGGCTCAGGCTGACCTTGGCTGTCTTCTGCCCAGGCAAGGAGCCTAATCCTTCAAAGGCAACGAGGACATGTGGTCATTGGCTGACATTCATTCTTTCATCCACACAGCGGTCTAGATGAGGCTAAAGAGGCCAGGTAGGCCAGGTGAAGGCTGAGTGCGGGGCCTAAGGCTTCTTTCCCAATCACCATGGAGACAGCCACCGCAAGGCTGGCCGGAACTTCTGACGGGGACGGGTCACAAACACCCAGCCAATAGGAGAGGTCCAGCCTAAGCGGCCACTTCCGCAGTGCCCTCCATTTTACCCATGGACACACGACGGCCCCTTCTCTTTTGGGCCACAAAATCCAGGGCACCCAGGGAATCACCTCACAGTAGGCAGCCCCTGATGTGGACACGTTCCACACACTGGGCCGGCAGGCAGGTTCCACTTTTCCACTTACGCTAGGATATCAGTAGGCAAGGCGCCCTTCCTCTGCATCTATGGCCCCTCTGTGTATGTGTTCATTGGGAGAAATCTCTTCCTTCTGCCCCTGAGACACATCACAAGTATGAGGGGCCTGAGAGAGAGCCTAGAGATGAAACGGGGGAGGCTTCTGGCTGTAGTGCTTCCCCGTGGGTAGAGAAGAGCAGGTAGTCTCTCTGGAAGGTCTTAGCTTCTGCTGACTGACATGGACAATACAGTAGGGGCGGACCCTGGCCAGGTGGAGCTTGTGGGCAGATGCAACCCCTCCGGCGACGAATAATTCCGCTGCTGCTTTGTATGGTGAAAACCTCCCCCCGCCAAGTGGGATGGGTAGAGAACACTGACCCACACCCGCCAGGGGCCTCTCCTGGGACTAAAGATCCCAACATGGTCTCAACGTCGTCACCCTCTCAGCACACACCTTTCCTGCACACGTAATCCTGCCTTTCTCTGGCAGGGCCCTATCCTACCAGGAAAAAAAGCAAGCCGCTCAAAAAGGCCGATGCCAGGGAAATCGAGGAAACACTGCCATTTTCCTAATTTTGGCTGTCTACATGTCCCCGCCTCCGCTGCAAGGCCGCGTATGTGGCCGGGCTCCGAAGGCAAGGCCGAAATCCTGGCAGCCTGGGCCCCAGCAGTCCCATGGTTTATGGACAGGGGGACACGGATGACCTGTTCGCCACATACAGGAGGGATCCTTGGGCCCTTCACTGCCTCGCCATTCAGCTCCACGACGTCCACTACCGGCCCTGGCCTTTGCTTTGGCTGGTGCCCCACGGAACGTGTGCTCCGGAGCGATGTTTCTCCACCCATCACTATCATTCTGCCACCAGGGGATGTGTGAGTGTGGGAGTCACCATTTGTCACTGGCAGCAGTGTCACAAGGCAGTAGACTTCCAGGTACCCGCTGACCTAGGCTGCCTTCTGCCCCAGGCAAGGTCCCCAATCCTTTATCCCAGATGCTGACACCCGGGCACTGGCGGACATTCATTTGGAGCAACACACAGGTCTGAGTGAGGGTCAGCGGGCCAGGTAGGTGAAGTCAAGGCCAGGTGGGCGGGGCTGAGGCTCCTTTGCCATCACCATAGAGACAGTCCCCCCACCGCAAGAGTGGGCGGAGCTTGTGATGGGCCTGCTGACAAGACTTGAGCCAATGGCAGAGATCCGGCCCGCCAGGCAGATGACACAGGGCCCTCCATTGTGACCTATGACACCTAGTGGCCACAGGATTTGAGCACACCCTGGGAAAGGCTACGCAGGCACAAGGGAGCCCCTGGTGCGGACTGCTTCAGGGCATTGGCACAGCAGGCCAGGTACCTCTTTCCCACTTTCCTCAGGATATCACTACGCAAGGCATCCCCACTCAGCATCTCTTGCCTCTCTCTGTCTCTCTCTGGATGTGTTCGTTCTCTCAAATCTCTTCCTTCTCCCCCTTGTCACTTCACACCTTGGAGTGCCTGACAGAGGGCCTAGAGACCAAAGAGCAAAGGGGGAAGGCCTCTGGCTCTACTGGTTGCCCATGGGCAGAGAAGATCTGCTAGTCTATCTGGAAGGTCTAGAGAGTAGCCATTGATTGGGGAGCCACATCACGGGTGGACCTGGCTAGGTGAAGCTTGCTGACATGCAGCAGCCTCTCCGGAGACTACAAATTCTGCGGAGAACATTCTATGCAAATACCCGGCTGAGTGCCATGGGCAGAAAACATTGACACATACCTGCCAGAGGTCTATTCTGGGTCTGAAGAGTCCACCCTGGTCTCCAGCCACTCATCATCTCAGCACACACTTTGCATGCACACATGGAATCCGCCTCTCTCCACGAATGCCTTCTCCTGCTAGGAAACACACGATGGCACTCAGCCAAAGGAGAACACAGGCAAAGTCAACTGAAGCCCCCATTTTCAAGAGTTTGCCCTCTGCTGGGCCACAGCCTCCGCTGGCACAGTGCATGTGTGTCACTTCTCCGAAGACAAGGCCGCAATCCGGGCGTCCAGGGCCCCAGCAGTCCAGAGTCTGCGCATGACGACATATGGATCACCTCTTTGCCACGTACAGAAGGGAGGCCTGGGCCTTACACTGGCTCCGCTAGAGCTCCACGACCTCAGCTATTTTCCCTGACCTTTGGCCCGTGCCCTCGTGTGTGTGTCATCCCGAGTTACACTTCTTCTCCGACCACTCTGAATCCGCCACCTGCGGATACATGAGCATGAAAATCAACATCTCTCACTGCCTGCAGTGTCACAGGTCACCAGGTGTCTAGGCTCAGGCTCACCTTGGCTGTCTTCTGCCCAGGCAAGGAGCCTAGTCCTTCAAAGGCAACGAGGACATGTGGTCATTGGCCGACATTCATTCTTTCATCCACACAGCGGTCTAGATGAGGCTAAAGAGGCTAAGTAGGCCAGGTGAAGGCTGAGTGCGGGGCCTAAGGCTTCTTTCCCAATCACCATGGAGACAGCCACCGCAAGGCTGGCCGGAACTTCTGACGGGGACGGGTCACAAACACCCAGCCAATAGGAGAGGTCCAGCCTAAGCGGCCACTTCCGCAGTGCCCTCCATTTTACCCATGGACACACGACGGCCCCTTCTCTTTTGGGCCACAGAACCGAGGGCACCCAGGGAATCACCTCACAGTAGGCAGCCCCTGATGTGGACACGTTCCACACACTGGGCCAGCAGGCAGGTTCCACTTTTCCACTTACGCTAGGATATCAGTAGGCAAGGCGCCCTTCCTCAGCATCTATGGCCCCTCTGTGTATGTGTTCATTCGGAGAAATCTCTTCCTTCTGCCCCTGAGACACATCACAAGTATGAGGGGCCTGAGAGAGAGCCTAGAGATGAAACGGGGGAGGCTTCTGGCTGTAGTGCTTCCCCGTGGGTAGAGAAGAGCAGGTAGTCTCTCTGGAAGGTCTTAGCTTCTGCTGACTGACACGGACAATACAGTAGGGGCGGACCCTGGCCAGGTGGAGCTTGTGGGCAGATGCAACCCCTCCGGCGACGAATAATTCCGCTGCTGCTTTGTATGGTGAAAACCTCCCCCCGCCAAGTGGGATGGGTAGAGAACACTGACCCACACCCGCCAGGGGCCTCTCCTGGGACTAAAGATCCCAACATGGTCTCAACGTCGTCACCCTCTCAGCACACACCTTTCCTGCACACGTAATCCTGCCTTTCTCCGGCAGGGCCCTATCCTACCAGGAAAAAAAGCAAGCCGCTCAAAAAGGCCGATGCCAGGGAAATCGAGGAAACACTGCCATTTTCCAAATTTTGGCTGTCTACATGTCCCCGCCTCCGCTGCAAGGCCGCGTATGTGGCCGGGCTCCGAAGGCAAGGCCGAAATCCTGGCAGCCTGGGCCCCAGCAGTCCAATGGTTTATGGACGGGGGGACACGGATGACCTGTTCGCCACATACAGGAGGGATCCTTGGGCCCTTCACTGCCTCGCCATTCAGCTCCACGACGTCCACTACCGGCCCTGGCCTTTGCTTTGGCTGGTGCCCCACGGAACGTGTGCTCCGGAGCGATGTTTCTCCACCCATCACTATCGTTCTGCCACCAGGGGATATGTGAGTGTGGGAGTCACCATTTGTCACTGGCAGCAGTGTCACAAGGCAGTAGACTTCCAGGTACCCGCTGACCTAGGCTGCCTTCTGCCCCAGGCAAGGTCCCCAATCCTTTATCCCAGATGCTGACACCCGGGCACTGGCGGACATTCATTTGGAGCAACACACAGGTCTGAGTGAGGGTCAGCGGGCCAGGTAGGTGAAGTCAAGGCCAGGTGGGCGGCGCTGAGGCTCCTTTGCCATCACCATAGAGACAGTCCCCCCACCGCAAGAGTGGGCGGAGCTTGTGATGGGCCTGCTGACAAGACTTGAGCCAATGGCAGAGATCCGGCCCGCCAGGCAGATGACACAGGGCCCTCCATTGTGACCTATGACACCTAGTGGCCACAGGATTTGAGCACACCCTGGGAAAGGCTACGCAGGCACAAGGGAGCCCCTGGTGCGGACTGCTTCAGGGCATTGGCACAGCAGGCCAGGTACCTCTTTCCCACTTTCCTCAGGATATCACTACGCAAGGCATCCCCACTCAGCATCTCTTGCCTCTCTCTGTCTCTCTCTGGATGTGTTCCTTCTCTGAAATCTCTTCCTTCTCCCCCTTGTCACTTCACACCTTGGAGTGCCTGACAGAGGGCCTAGAGACCAAAGAGCAAAGGGGGAAGGCCTCTGGCTCTACTGGTTGCCCATGGGCAGAGAAGATCTGCTAGTCTATCTGGAAGGTCTAGAGAGTAGCCATTGATTGGGGAGCCACATCACGGGCGGACCTGGCCAGGTGAAGCTTGCTGACATGCAGCAGGCTCTCCGGAGACTACTAATTCCGCGGAGAACATTCTATGCAAATACCCGGATGAGTGCCATGGGCAGAAAACATTGACACATACCTGCCAGAGGTCTATCCCGGGTCTGAAGAGTCCACCCTGGTCTCCAGCCACTCATCATCTCAGCACACACTTTGCCTGCACGCGTGGAATCCGCCTCTCTGCACGAATGCCTTCTCCTGCTAGGAAACACACGATGGCACTCAGCCAAAGGAGAGCACAGGCAAAGTCAACTGAAGCCTCCATTTTCAAGAGTTTGCCCTCTGCTGGGCCACAGCCTCCGCTGGCACAGTGCATGTGTGTCACTTCTCCGAAGACAAGGCCGCAATCCGGGCGTCCAGGGCCCCAGCAGTCCAGAGTCTGCGCATGGCGGCATATGGATCACCTCTTTGCCACGTACAGGAGGGAGGCCTGGGCCCTACACTGGCTCCGCTAGAGCTCCACGACCTCAGCTATTTTCCCTGACCTTTGGCCCGTGCCCTCGTGTGTGTGTCATCCCTAGTTACACTTCTTCTCCGACCACTCTGAATCCGCCACCTGCGGATACATGAGCATGAAAATCAACATCTCTCACTGCCTGCAGTGTCACAGGTCACCAGGTGTCTAGGCTCAGGCTGACCTTGGCTGTCTTCTGCCCAGGCAAGGAGCCTAATCCTTCAAAGGCAACGAGGACATGTGGTCATTGGCTGACATTCATTCTTTCATCCACACAGCGGTCTAGATGAGGCTAAAGAGGCCAGGTAGGCCAGGTGAAGGCTGAGTGCGGGGCCTAAGGCTTCTTTCCCAATCACCATGGAGACAGCCACCGCAAGGCTGGCCGGAACTTCTGACGGGGACGGGTCACAAACACCCAGCCAATAGGAGAGGTCCAGCCTAAGCGGCCACTTCCGCAGTGCCCTCCATTTTACCCATGGACACACGACGGCCCCTTCTCTTTTGGGCCACAAAATCCAGGGCACCCAGGGAATCACCTCACAGTAGGCAGCCCCTGATGTGGACACGTTCCACACACTGGGCTGGCAGGCAGGTTCCACTTTTCCACTTACGCTAGGATATCAGTAGGCAAGGCGCCCTTCCTCAGCATCTATGGCCCCTCTGTGTATGTGTTCATTCGGAGAAATCTCTTCCTTCTGCCCCTGAGACACATCACAAGTATGAGGGGCCTGAGAGAGAGCCTAGAGATGAAACGGGGGAGGCTTCTGGCTGTACTGCTCCCCGTGGGTAGAGAAGAGCAGGTAGTCTCTCTGGAAGGTCTTAGCTTCTGCTGACTGACACGGACAATACAGTAGGGGCGGACCCTGGCCAGGTGGAGCTTGTGGGCAGATGCAACCCCTCCGGCGACGAATAATTCCGCTGCTGCTTTGTATGGTGAAAACCTCCCCCCGCCAAGTGGGATGGGTGGAGAACACTGACCCACACCCGCCAGGGGCCTCTCCTGGGACTAAAGATCCCAACATGGTCTCAACGTCGTCACCCTCTCAGCACACACCTTTCCTGCACACGTAATCCTGCCTTTCTCCGGCAGGGCCCTATCCTACCAGGAAAAAAAGCAAGCCGCTCAAAAAGGCCGATGCCAGGGAAATCGAGGAAACACTGCCATTTTCCAAATTTTGGCTGTCTACATGTCCCTGCCTCCGCTGCAAGGCCGCGTATGTGGCCGGGCTCCGAAGGCAAGGCCGAAATCCTGGCAGCCTGGGCCCCAGCAGTCCAATGGTTTATGGACGGGGGGACACGGATGACCTGTTCGCCACATACAGGAGGGATCCTTGGGCCCTTCACTGCCTCGCCATTCAGCTCCACGACGTCCACTACCGGCCCTGGCCTTTGCTTTGGCTGGTGCCCCACGGAACGTGTGCTCCGGAGCGATGTTTCTCCACCCATCACTATCGTTCTGCCACCAGGGGATATGTGAGTGTGGGAGTCACCATTTCTCACTGGCACCAGTGTCACAAGGCAGTAGACTTCCAGGTACCCGCTGACCTAGGCTGCCTTCTGCCCCAGGCAAGGTCCCCAATCCTTTATCCCAGATGCTGACACCCGGGCACTGGCGGACATTCATTTGGAGCAACACACAGGTCTGAGTGAGGGTCAGCGGGCCAGGTAGGTGAAGTCAAGGCCAGGTGGGCGGGGCTGAGGCTCCTTTGCCATCACCATAGAGACAGTCCCCCCACCGCAAGAGTGGGCGGAGCTTGTGATGGGCCTGCTGACAAGACTTGAGCCAATGGCAGAGATCCGGCCCGCCAGGCAGATGACACAGGGCCCTCCATTGTGACCTATGACACCTAGTGGCCACAGGATTTGAGCACACCCTGGGAAAGGCTACGCAGGCACAAGGGAGCCCCTGGTGCGGACTGCTTCAGGGCATTGGCACAGCAGGCCAGGTACCTCTTTCCCACTTTCCTCAGGATATCACTACGCAAGGCATCCCCACTCAGCATCTCTTGCCTCTCTCTGTCTCTCTCTGGATGTGTTCCTTCTCTGAAATCTCTTCCTTCTCCCCCTTGTCACTTCACACCTTGGAGTGCCTGACAGAGGGCCTAGAGACCAAAGAGCAAAGGGGGAAGGCCTCTGGCTCTACTGGTTGCCCATGGGCAGAGAAGATCTGCTAGTCTATCTGGAAGGTCTAGAGAGTAGCCATTGATTGGGGAGCCACATCACGGGCGGACCTGGCCAGGTGAAGCTTGCTGACATGCAGCAGCCTCTCCGGAGACTACTAATTCCGCGGAGAACATTCTATGCAAATACCCGGATGAGTGCCATGGGCAGAAAACATTGACACATACCTGCCAGAGGTCTATCCCGGGTCTGAAGAGTCCACCCTGGTCTCCAGCCACTCATCATCTCAGCACACACTTTGCCTGCACGCGTGGAATCCGCCTCTCTGCACGAATGCCTTCTCCTGCTAGGAAACACACGATGGCACTCAGCCAAAGGAGAGCACAGGCAAAGTCAACTGAAGCAACCATTTTCAAGAGTTTGCCCTCTGCTGGGCCACAGCCTCCGCTGGCACAGTGCATGTGTGTCACTTCTCCGAAGACAAGGCCGCAATCCGGGCGTCCAGGGCCCCAGCAGTCCAGAGTCCGCGCATGGCGGCATATGGATCACCTCTTTGCCACGTACAGGAGGGAGGCCTGGGCCCTACACTGGCTCCGCTAGAGCTCCACGACCTCAGCTATTTTCCCTGACCTTTGGCCCGTGCCCTCGTGTGTGTGTCATCCCTAGTTACACTTCTTCTCCGACCACTCTGAATCCGCCACCTGCGGATACATGAGCATGAAAATCAACATCTCTCACTGCCTGCAGTGTCACAGGTCACCAGGTGTCTAGGCTCAGGCTGACCTTGGCTGTCTTCTGCCCAGGCAAGGAGCCTAATCCTTCAAAGGCAACGAGGACATGTGGTCATTGGCTGACATTCATTCTTTCATCCACACAGCGGTCTAGATGAGGCTAAAGAGGCCAGGTAGGCCAGGTGAAGGCTGAGTGCGGGGCCTAAGGCTTCTTTCCCAATCACCATGGAGACAGCCACCGCAAGGCTGGCCGGAACTTCTGACGGGGACGGGTCACAAACACCCAGCCAATAGGAGAGGTCCAGCCTAAGCGGCCACTTCCGCAGTGCCCTCCATTTTACCCATTGACACACGACGGCCCCTTCTCTTTTGGGCCACAAAATCCAGGGCACCCAGGGAATCACCTCACAGTAGGCAGCCCCTGATGTGGACACGTTCCACACACTGGGCCGGCAGGCAGGTTCCACTTTTCCACTTACGCTAGGATATCAGTAGGCAAGGCGCCCTTCCTCTGCATCTATGGCCCCTCTGTGTATGTGTTCATTCGGAGAAATCTCTTCCTTCTGCCCCTGAGACACATCACAAGTATGAGGGGCCTGAGAGAGAGCCTAGAGATGAAACGGGGGAGGCTTCTGGCTGTAGTGCTTCCCCGTGGGTAGAGAAGAGCAGGTAGTCTCTCTGGAAGGTCTTAGCTTCTGCTGACTGACACGGACAATACAGTAGGGGCGGACCCTGGCCAGGTGGAGCTTGTGGGCAGATGCAACCCCTCCGGCGACGAATAATTCCGCTGCTGCTTTGTATGGTGAAAACCTTCCCCCGCCAAGTGGGATGGGTAGAGAACACTGACCCACACCCTCCAGGGGCCTCTCCTGGGACTAAAGATCCCAACATGGTCTCAACGTCGTCACCCTCTCAGCACACACCTTTCCTGCACACGTAATCCTGCCTTTCTCCGGCAGGGCCCTATCCTACCAGGAAAAAAAGCAAGCCGCTCAAAGAGGCCGATGCCAGGGAAATCGAGGAAACACTGCCATTTTCCAAATTTTGGCTGTCTACATGTCCCCGCCTCCGCTGCAAGGCCGCGTATGTGGCCGGGCTCCGAAGGCAAGGCCGAAATCCTGGCAGCCTGGGCCCCAGCAGTCCAATGGTTTATGGACGGGGGGACACGGATGACCTGTTCGCCACATACAGGAGGGATCCTTGGGCCCTTCACTGCCTCGCCATTCAGCTCCACGACGTCCACTACCGGCCCTGGCCTTTGCTTTGGCTGGTGCCCCACGGAACGTGTGCTCCGGAGCGATGTTTCTCCACCCATCACTATCGTTCTGCCACCAGGGGATATGTGAGTGTGGGAGTCACCATTTGTCACTGGCAGCAGTGTCACAAGGCAGTAGACTTCCAGGTACCCGCTGACCTAGGCTGCCTTCTGCCCCAGGCAAGGTCCCCAATCCTTTATCCCAGATGCTGACACCCGGGCACTGGCGGACATTCATTTGGAGCAACACACAGGTCTGAGTGAGGGTCAGCGGGCCAGGTAGGTGAAGTCAAGGCCAGGTGGGCGGGGCTGAGGCTCCTTTGCCATCACCATAGAGACAGTCCCCCCACCGCAAGAGTGGGCGGAGCTTGTGATGGGCCTGCTGACAAGACTTGAGCCAATGGCAGAGATCCGGCCCGCCAGGCAGATGACACAGGGCCCTCCATTGTGACCTATGACACCTAGTGGCCACAGGATTTGAGCACACCCTGGGAAAGGCTACGCAGGCACAAGGGAGCCCCTGGTGCGGACTGCTTCAGGGCATTGGCACAGCAGGCCAGGTACCTCTTTCCCACTTTCCTCAGGATATCACTACGCAAGGCATCCCCACTCAGCATCTCTTGCCTCTCTCTGTCTCTCTCTGGATGTGTTCCTTCTCTGAAATCTCTTCCTTCTCCCCCTTGTCACTTCACACCTTGGAGTGCCTGACAGAGGGCCTAGAGACCAAAGAGCAAAGGGGGAAGGCCTCTGGCTCTACTGGTTGCCCATGGGCAGAGAAGATCTGCTAGTCTATCTGGAAGGTCTAGAGAGTAGCCATTGATTGGGGAGCCACATCACGGGCGGACCTGGCCAGGTGAAGCTTGCTGACATGCAGCAGCCTCTCCGGAGACTACTAATTCCGCGGAGAACATTCTATGCAAATACCCGGATGAGTGCCATGGGCAGAAAACATTGACACATACCTGCCAGAGGTCTATCCCGGGTCTGAAGAGTCCACCCTGGTCTCCAGCCACTCATCATCTCAGCACACACTTTGCCTGCACGCGTGGAATCCGCCTCTCTGCACGAATGCCTTCTCCTGCTAGGAAACACACGATGGCACTCAGCCAAAGGAGAGCACAGGCAAAGTCAACTGAAGCAACCATTTTCAAGAGTTTGCCCTCTGCTGGGCCACAGCCTCCGCTGGCACAGTGCATGTGTGTCACTTCTCCGAAGACAAGGCCGCAATCCGGGCGTCCAGGGCCCCAGCAGTCCAGAGTCCGCGCATGGCGGCATATGGATCACCTCTTTGCCACGTACAGGAGGGAGGCCTGGGCCCTACACTGGCTCCGCTAGAGCTCCACGACCTCAGCTATTTTCCCTGACCTTTGGCCCGTGCCCTCGTGTGTGTGTCATCCCTAGTTACACTTCTTCTCCGACCACTCTGAATCCGCCACCTGCGGATACATGAGCATGAAAATCAACATCTCTCACTGCCTGCAGTGTCACAGGTCACCAGGTGTCTAGGCTCAGGCTGACCTTGGCTGTCTTCTGCCCAGGCAAGGAGCCTAATCCTTCAAAGGCAACGAGGACATGTGGTCATTGGCTGACATTCATTCTTTCATCCACACAGCGGTCTAGATGAGGCTAAAGAGGCCAGGTAGGCCAGGTGAAGGCTGAGTGCGGGGCCTAAGGCTTCTTTCCCAATCACCATGGAGACAGCCACCGCAAGGCTGGCCGGAACTTCTGACGGGGACGGGTCACAAACACCGAGCCAATAGGAGAGGTCCAGCCTAAGCGGCCACTTCCGCAGTGCCCTCCATTTTACCCATGGACACACGACGGCCCCTGCTCTTTTGGGCCACAGAACCGAGGGCACCCAGGGAATCACCTCACAGTAGGGAGCCCCTGTTGTGGACACGTTCGACACACTGGGCCAGCAGGAAGGTTCCACTTTTCCACTTACGCTAGGATATCAGTAGGCAAGGCGCCCTTCCTCAGCATCTATGGCCCCTCTGTGTATGTGTTCATTCGGAGAAATCTCTTCCTTCTGCCCCTGAGACACATCACAAGTATGAGGCCCCTGAGAGAGAGCCTAGAGATGAAACGGGGGAGGCTTCTGGCTGTACTGCTCCCCGTGGGTAGAGAAGAGCAGGTAGTCTCTGTGGAAGGTCTTAGCTTCTGTTGACTGACATGGACAATACAGTAGGGGCGGACCCTGGCCAGGTGGAGCTTGTGGGCAGATGCAACCCCTCCGGCGACGAATAATTCCGCTGCTGCTTTGTATGGTGAAAACCTCCCCCCGCCAAGTGGGATGGGTAGAGAACACTGACCCACACCCGCCAGGGGCCTCTCCTGGGACTAAAGATCCCAACATGGTCTCAACGTCGTCACCCTCTCAGCACACACCTTTCCTGCACACGTAATCCTGCCTTTCTCCGGCAGGGCCCTATCCTACCAGGAAAAAAAGCAAGCCGCTCAAAAAGGCCGATGCCAGGGAAATCGAGGAAACACTGCCATTTTCCAAATTTTGGCTGTCTACATGTCCCCGCCTCCGCTGCAAGGCCGCGTATGTGGCCGGGCTCCGAAGGCAAGGCCGAAATCCTGGCAGCCTGGGCCCCAGCAGTCCAATGGTTTATGGACGGGGGGACACGGATGACCTGTTCGCCACATACAGGAGGGATCCTTGGGCCCTTCACTGCCTCGCCATTCAGCTCCACGACGTCCACTACCGGCCCTGGCCTTTGCTTTGGCTGGTGCCCCACGGAACGTGTGCTCCGGAGCGATGTTTCTCCACCCATCACTATCATTCTGCCACCAGGGGATATGTGAGTGTGGTAGTCACCATTTGTCACTGGCAGCAGTGTCACAAGGCAGTAGACTTCCAGGTACCCGCTGACCTAGGCTGCCTTCTGCCCCAGGCAAGGTCCCCAATCCTTTATCCCAGATGCTGACACCCGGGCACTGGCGGACATTCATTTGGAGCAACACACAGGTCTGAGTGAGGGTCAGCGGGCCAGGTAGGTGAAGTCAAGGCCAGGTGGGCGGGGCTGAGGCTCCTTTGCCATCACCATAGAGACAGTCCCCCCACCGCAAGAGTGGGCGGAGCTTGTGATGGGCCTGCTGACAAGACTTGAGCCAATGGCAGAGATCCGGCCCGCCAGGCAGATGACACAGGGCCCTCCATTGTGACCTATGACACCTAGTGGCCACAGGATTTGAGCACACCCTGGGAAAGGCTACGCAGGCACAAGGGAGCCCCTGGTGCGGACTGCTTCAGGGCATCGGCACAGCAGGCCAGGTACCTCTTTCCCACTTTCCTCAGGATATCACTACGCAAGGCATCCCCACTCAGCATCTCTTGCCTCTCTCTGTCTCTCTCTGGATGTGTTCGTTCTCTCAAATCTCTTCCTTCTCCCCCTTGTCACTTCACACCTTGGAGTGCCTGACAGAGGGCCTAGAGACCAAAGAGCAAAGGGGGAAGGCCTCTGGCTCTACTGGTTGCCCATGGGCAGAGAAGATCTGCTAGTCTATCTGGAAGGTCTAGAGAGTAGCCATTGATTGGGGAGCCACATCACGGGCGGACCTGGCCAGGTGAAGCTTGCTGACATGCAGCAGCCTCTCCGGAGACTACTAATTCCGCGGAGAACATTCTATGCAAATACCCGGCTGAGTGCCATGGGCAGAAAACATTGACACATACCTGCCAGAGGTCTATCCTGGGTCTGAAGAGTCCACCCTGGTCTCCAGCCACTCATCATCTCAGCACACACTTTGCATGCACACATGGAATCCGCCTCTCTCCACGAATGCCTTCTCCTGCTAGGAAACACACGATGGCACTCAGCCAAAGGAGAGCACAGGCAAAGTCAACTGAAGCCCCCATTTTCAAGAGTTTGCCCTCTGCTGGGCCACAGCCTCCGCTGGCACAGTGCATGTGTGTCACTTCTCTGAAGACAAGGCCGCAATCCGGGCGTCCAGGGCCCCAGCAGTCCAGAGTCTGCGCATGGCGGCATATGGATCACCTCTTTGCCACGTACAGGAGGGAGGCCTGGGCCCTACACTGGCTCCGCTAGAGCTCCACGACCTCAGCTATTTTCCCTGACCTTTGGCCCGTGCCCTCGGGTCTGTGTCATCCCTAGTTACACTTCTTCTCCGACCACTCTGAATCCGCCACCTGCGGATACATGAGCATGAAAATCAACATCTCTCACTGCCTGCAGTGTCACAGGTCACTAGGTCTCTAGGCTCAGGCTCACCTTGGCTGTCTTCTGCCCAGGCAAGGAGCCTAACCCTTCAAAGGCAACGAGGACATGTGGTCATTGGCCGACATTCATCCTTTCATCCACACAGCGGTCTAGATGAGGCTAAAGAGGCCAGGTAGGCCAGGTGAAGGCTGAGTGCGGGGCCTAAGGCTTCTTTCCCGATCACCATGGAGACAGCCACCGCAAGGTTGGCCGGAACTTCTGACGGGGACGGGTCACAAACACCCAGCCAATAGGAGAGGTCCAGCCTAAGCGGCCACTTCCGCAGTGCCCTCCATTTTACCCATGGACACACGACGGCCCCTTCTCCTTTGGGCCACAAAATCCAGGGCACCCAGGGAATCACCTCACAGTAGGCAGCCCCTGATGTGGACACGTTCCACACACTGGGCCAGCAGGCAGGTTCCACTTTTCCACTTACGCTAGGATATCAGTAGGCAAGGCGCCCTTCCTCAGCATCTATGGCCCCTCCGTGTATGTGTTCCTTCGGAGAAATCTCTTCCTTCTGCCCCTGAGACACATCACAAGTATGAGGGGCCTGAGAGAGAGCCTAGAGATGAAACGGGGGAGGCTTCTGGCTGTACTGCTCCCCGTGGGTAGAGAAGAGCAGGTAGTCTCTCTGGAAGGTCTTAGCTTCTGTTGACTGACATGGACAATACAGTAGGGGCGGACCCTGGCCAGGTGGAGCTTGTGGGCAGATGCAACCCCTCCGGCGACGAATAATTCCGCTGCTGCTTTGTATGGTGAAAACCTCCCCCCGCCAAGTGGGATGGGTAGAGAACACTGACCCACACCCTCCAGGGGCCTCTCCTGGGACTAAAGATCCCAACATGGTCTCAACGTCGTCACCCTCTCAGCACACACCTTTCCTGCACACGTAATCCTGCCTTTCTCCGGCAGGGCCCTATCCTACCAGGAAAAAAAGCAAGCCGCTCAAAAAGGCCGATGCCAGGGACATCGAGGAAACACTGCCATTTTCCAAATTTTGGCTGTCTACATGTCCCCGCCTCCGCTGCAAGGCCGCGTATGCGGCCGGGCTCCGAAGGCAAGGCCGAAATCCTGGCAGCCTGGGCCCCAGCAGTCCAATGGTTTATGGACGGGGGGACACGGATGACCTGTTCGCCACATACAGGAGGGATCCTTGGGCCCTTCACTGCCTCGCCATTCAGCTCCACGACGTCCACTACCGGCCCTGGCCTTTGCTTTGGCTGGTGCCCCACGGAACGTGTGCTCCGGAGCGATGTTTCTCCACCCATCACTATCATTCTGCCACCAGGGGATGTGTGAGTGTGGGAGTCACCATTTGTCACTGGCACCAGTGTCACAAGGCAGTAGACTTCCAGGTACCCGCTGACCTAGGCTGCCTTCTGCCCCAGGCAAGGTCCCCAATCCTTTATCCCAGATGCTGACACCCGGGCACTGGCGGACATTCATTTGGAGCAACACACAGGTCTGAGTGAGGGTCAGCGGGCCAGGTAGGTGAAGTCAAGGCCAGGTGGGCGGGGCTGAGGCTCCTTTGCCATCACCATAGAGACAGTCCCCCCACCGCAAGAGTGGGCGGACCTTGTGATGGGCCTGCTGACAAGACTTGAGCCAATGGCAGAGATCCGGCCCGCCAGGCAGATGACACAGGGCCCTCCATTGTGGCCTATGACACCTAGTGGCCACAGGATTTGAGCACACCCTGGGAAAGGCTACGCAGGCACAAGGGAGCCCCTGGTGCGGACTGCTTCAGGGCATTGGCACAGCAGGCCAGGTACCTCTTTAACACTTTCCTCAGGATATCACTACGCAAGGCGTCCCCACTCAGCATCTCTTGCCTCTCTCTGTCTCTCTCTGCTTGTGTTCGTTCTCTCAAATCTCTTCCTTCTCCCCCTTGTCACTTCACACCTTGGAGTGCCTGACAGAGGGCCTAGAGACCAAAGAGCAAAGGGGGAAGGCCTCTGGCTCTACTGGTTGCCCATGGGCAGAGAAGATCTGCTAGTCTATCTGGAAGGTCTAGAGAGTAGCCATTGATTGGGGAGCCACATCACGGGCGGACCTGGCCAGGTGAAGCTTGCTGACATGCAGCAGCCTCTCCGGAGACTACTAATTCCGCGGAGAACATTCTATGCAAATACCCGGATGAGTGCCATGGGCAGAAAACATTGACACATACCTGCCAGAGGTCTATCCCGGGTCTGAAGAGTCCACCCTGGTCTCCAGCCACTCATCATCTCAGCACACACTTTGCCTGCACACATGGAATCCGCCTCTCTCCACGAATGCCTTCTCCTGCTAGGAAACACACGATGGCACTCAGCCAAAGGAGAGCACAGGCAAAGTCAACTGAAGCCCCCATTTTCAAGAGTTTGCCCTCTGCTGGGCCACAGCCTCCGCTGGCACAGTGCATGTGTGTCACTTCTCCGAAGACGAGGCCGCAATCCGGGCGTCCAGGGCCCCAGCAGTCCAGAGTCTGTGCATGGCGGCATATGGATCACCTCTTTGCCACGTACAGGAGGGAGGCCTGGGCCCTACACTGGCTCCGCTAGAGCTCCACGATCTCAGCTATTTTCCCTGACCTTTGGCCCGTGCCCTCGTGTGTGTGTCATCCCTAGTTACACTTCTTCTCCGACCACTCTGAATCCGCCACCTGCGGATACATGAGCATGAAAATCAACATCTGTCACTGCCTGCAGTGTCACAGGTCACCAGGTGTCTAGGCTCAGGCTGGCCTTGGCTGTCTTCTGCCCAGGCAAGGAGCCTAATCCTTCAAAGGCAACGAGGACATGTGGTCATTGGCCGACATTCATCCTTTCATCCACACAGCGGTCTAGATGAGGCTAAAGAGGCCAGGTAGGCCAGGTGAAGGCTGAGTGCGGGGCCTAAGGCTTCTTTCCCGATCACCATGGAGACAGCCACCGCAAGGCTGGCCGGAACTTCTGACGGGGACGGGTCACAAACACCCAGCCAATAGGAGAGGTCCAGCCTAAGCGGCCACTTCCGCAGTGCCCTCCATTTTACCCATGGACACACGACGGCCCCTTCTCTTTTGGGCCACAAAATCCAGGGCACCCAGGGAATCACCTCACAGTAGGCAGCCCCTGATGTGGACACGTTCCACACACTGGGCCAGCAGGCAGGTTCCACTTTTCCACTTACGCTAGGATATCAGTAGGCAAGGCGCCCTTCCTCAGCATCTATGGCCCCTCCGTGTATGTGTTCCTTCGGAGAAATCTCTTCCTTCTACCCCTGAGACACATCACAAGTATGAGGGGCCTGAGAGAGAGCCTAGAGATGAAACGGGGGAGGCTTCTGGCTGTACTGCTCCCCGTGGGTAGAGAAGAGCAGGTAGTCTCTCTGGAAGGTCTTAGCTTCTGTTGACTGACATGGACAATACAGTAGGGGCGGACCCTGGCCAGGTGGAGCTTGTGGGCAGATGCAACCCCTCCGGCGACGAATAATTCCGCTGCTGCTTTGTATGGTGGAAACCTCCCCCCGCCAAGTGGGATGGGTAGAGAACACTGACCCACACCCGCCAGGGGGCCTCTCCTGGGACTAAAGATCCCAACATGGTCTCAACGTCGTCACCCTCTCAGCACACACCTTTCCTGCACACGTAATCCTGCCTGTCTCCGGCAGGGCCCTATCCTACCAGGAAAAAAAGCAAGCCGCTCAAAAAGGCCGATGCCAGGGAAATCGAGGAAACACTGCCATTTTCCAAATTTTGGCTCTCTACATGTCCCCGCCTCCGCTGCAAGGCCTCGTATGTGGCCGGGCTCCGAAGGCAAGGCCGAAATCCTGGCAGCCTGGGCCCCAGCAGTCCCATGGTTTATGGACGGGGGGACACGGATGACCTGTTCGCCACATACAGGAGGGATCCTTGGGCCCTTCACTGGCTCGCCATTCAGCTCCACGACGTCCACTACCGGCACTGGCCTTTGCTTTGGCTGGTGCCCCACGGAACGTGTGCTCCGGAGCGATGTTTCTCCACCCATCACTATCATTCTGCCACCAGGGGATGTGTGAGTGTGGGAGTCACCATTTGTCACTGGCACCAGTGTCACAAGGCAGTAGACTTCCAGGTACCCGCTGACCTAGGCTGCCTTCTGCCCCAGGCAAGGTCCCCAATCCTTTATCCCAGATGCTGACACCCGGGCACTGGCGGACATTCATTTGGAGCAACACACAGGTCTGAGTGAGGGTCAGCGGGCCAGGTAGGTGAAGTCAAGGCCAGGTGGGCGGGGCTGAGGCTCCTTTGCCATCACCATAGAGACAGTCCCCCCACCGCAAGAGTGGGCGGAGCTTGTGATGGGCCTGCTGACAAGACTTGAGCCAATGGCAGAGATCCGGCCCGCCAGGCAGATGACACAGGGCCCTCCATTGTGACCTATGACACCTAGTGGCCACAGGATTTGAGCACACCCTGGGAAAGGCTACGCAGGCACAAGGGAGCCCCTGGTGCGGACTGCTTCAGGGCATTGGCACAGCAGGCCAGGTACCTCTTTCCCACTTTCCTCAGGATATCACTACGCAAGGCATCCCCACTCAGCATCTCTTGCCTCTCTCTGTCTCTCTCTGGATGTGTTCGTTCTCTCAAATCTCTTCCTTCTCCCCCTTGTCACTTCACACCTTGGAGTGCCTGACAGAGGGCCTAGAGACCAAAGAGCAAAGGGGGAAGGCCTCTGGCTCTACTGGTTGCCCATGGGCAGAGAAGATCTGCTAGTCTATCTGGAAGGTCTAGAGAGTAGCCATTGATTGGGGAGCCACATCACGGGCGGACCTGGCCAGGTGAAGCTTGCTGACATGCAGCAGCCTCTCCGGAGACTACTAATTCCGCGGAGAACATTCTATGCAAATACCTGGCTGAGTGCCATGGGCAGAAAACATTGACACATACCTGCCAGAGGTCTATCCCGGGTCTGAAGAGTCCACCCTGGTCTCCAGCCACTCATCATCTCAGCACACACTTTGCCTGCACACATGGAATCCGCCTCTCTCCACGAATGCCTTCTCCTGCTAGGAAACACACGATGGCACTCAGCCAAAGGAGAGCACAGGCAAAGTCAACTGAAGCCCCCATTTTCAAGAGTTTGCCGTCTGCTGGGCCACAGCCTCCGCTGGCACAGTGCATGTGTGTCACTTCTCCGAAGACAAGGCCGCAATCCGGGCGTCCAGGGCCCCAGCAGTCCAGAGTCTGCGCATGGCGGCATATGGATCACCTTTTTGCCATGTAGAGGACGGAGGCCTGGGCCCTACACTGGCTCCGCTAGAGCTTCATGACCTCAGCTATTTTCCCTGACCTTTGGCCCGTGCCCTCGTGAGTGTGTGATCTCTACTTATACTTCTCCTCCGAGCACTCTGAATCCGCCACCTGAGGATACGTGAGCATGGAAATCAACATCTATCACTGGCTGCAGTGTCACAGGTCACTTGGTGTCTAGGCTCGGGCGGATCTTGGCTGTCTTCTGCCCAGGGAAGGAGCTTAATCCTTCAAAGGAAGTAAGGACACATGGTCAGTGGCCTACAGCCTTTCTTTCATCCACACAGCAGTCTAGGTCAGTGTAAAGAGGCCAGGTAGGCCAGGTGAAGGCTGAGTGCGGCGCCTAAGGCTTCTTTCCCGATCACCGTGGAGACAGCCACCGGAAGGCTGGCCGGAACTTCTGACGGGGACGGGTCACAAGCAGTGAGCAATAGGAGAGGTCCAGCCTAACCGGCCAGTTCCGCAGAGCCCTCTATTTTACCCATGGACACACAACAGCCCCGTGTGTTTTTCGTCACAAAATCGAGGGCACTCAGGGAATAACTTCACAGTAGTGAACCCCTGATGTGGACAGGTTCGACACACTGTGACAGCAGGCAGGTACCTCTTTTCCACTTATGCTAGGATATCAGTAGTCCAGACGTCCTTCCTCAGCATCTAATGCCCCTCCGTTTAAGTGTTTGTTCAGAGAAGTCTCTTCATTCTACCTCTGAGACACATCACATGTATGAGGGGCCTGAGATAGAGCCTGGAGATGGAACGGAGGAGGCTTCTGGCTGTACCGCTTCCCCATGGGCAGAGAATAGCAGGTAGTCTCTCTGGAATGTCTTAGCTTCTGTTGATTGACATGAGCAATACAGTAGGGTGGACCCTGGCCAGTTGGAGCTTGTGGGCAGATGCAACTTTCCAGGCCAGTAATAATTCCTCTGCTCCTTTGTCTGGTGCAACCCCCCCCGAAATGGGATGGGCAGAGAACATTGACCCACACCTGCCAGGGGCCTTTCCTGGGACGAAAGATCCCAAGCTGGTCTCAACGTTATCACCCTCTCAGCAGACACCTTTCCTGCACACATAATCCCGTCTTTCTCCGTCAGTGCCTTACCCTACTGAGAAAAAAAGCATGCCGCTGAAAAAGACAATGCCAGGGAAATCGAGGAGAGACTGCCATTTTGCAAATTTTTGCTGTCTCCATGTCCCCGCCTCTGGTGGAAAGCTGCGTATGTGTCTGGGATCTGAAGGCAAGGCCGAAATCCTGGCAGCCTGGGCCCCAGCAGTCCAATGGTTTATGGACATGGGGAGACGGATGACCTGTTTGCCACATACAGAAAATGAACATTCAATATAGAACATAAAGTATGGAATAGAGAATACAGAATATAGAAAAATGTAGAATATTGAACATAGAATATAGAGTGTAGAATACAAAACATAGATTATGAAATAAAGTATAAATGACACAGAACATAGAATATATAGAATATAGAAGACAATAGAATATAGAATGTAAAATATAGAATACACAATATAGAAGAAAACAGAATATAGAAGAATATAGACTATAGAAGGACAAATGTAGAATTGGAATATAGAATACAGAAAAATATAGTATGTAAAAAGACAGAATATGGAAGAATATAGACTATAGAATACAGAATATAGAGGAATTTAAAATATGGAATGTAAAATATAGAATATGTAATACAAAATATGCAATATAGAATATGGAAGAATATTGTATGAAGAAAAATATAGAATATAGAACATCAAATATAGAATACAGAGTATGGAATATAGAATATACAAAAATACAGAATGTAGAAAAACATCGAAGAACACAGATCATAGAATACAGAGACTTTAAAATATAGAAGATGATACAGAGAACACTGAAGATACAATACAGAACATGAAAGAACTTTGAAAATAGAAGAATATAGCATATAGAGGATTTGGAATAAAGAAGAGTACAGAATATACGTTATAGAAGAACATAGCATAAAGAATACAGAATATAGAAGAAAATAGAATATAAATTCAGAATATAGAATACAGAAGAATATAAAATGTACGATGTAGAATAGCAATTATAGAATGCAAACTATAGAATGAAGAATATAGGAGAATATAAATTACAGAATATAGAAGATTATAAATTATACAATATACATGATTATGGAAAATACAATGTAGAATGTAAAATGTAGAATATAGAAGAAAATAGAATACAGAATATACAAGAATATGGAATGTTGAATATAGTATCAAGAATATGGAATATAGAATACACAAAAATATAGTATAGGTAAAGTATAGAAAATAGAAGATTGAACACAGAACATAGAATATAGAAAAATATAGAATATAGAAGAATATAGACTGTAGAATTTAGAATACAGAATGTAGAATATAGAAGATTTTAGAATATAGAACGTAGAATATACAGTATAGAATACAGAATATGGAATATACAACCTAGACTATGCGAAAATATAGAAATAGAATATAGAACATAGAAGAATATAGAATATAAAATACAGGATACAGAGTATAGAAGAATTTAGAACGTAGAATATAGAATATGGACTATAGAACAGAGAGGAATATAGTATATAAAATATAGAACATAGAAGATACAATACAGAATATAAAAGAAAAAAGAATATAGATTAAAGAAGAAAACAGAACACGGAAAATATGAGAATGTAGAATATAATTATAGAAGAATATAGAATGTTGAAAAATATAGAATACAGAATGTAGGAAAACATAGAGCATAAATTTGGAATATAGATGATACAGATATATGAATGCAGAATATAGAAGAATAAAGAATATAGATGACAGACTACAGAATATAGAAGATAGAACATAGAAGAAAATAAGAGTATTGACAAATATAGGGTATAGGATACACACTACTGAAGAATATAGACTACAGAAAGTAGAAGAATATAGATTACAAACTATAGAAGAATATAGAATGTAGAATAGAGAATATGGAATAGACTATACAAGAGAATATTAGATTACAGAAGAATATAGAGATTAGAAGGCAGAATATACAATAAAAATATAGAAGATAGAAGATAGAATACAGAATTCAGAAAAATTTAGAACATAAAATGTAGAGTATAGAAGAAAATAGAATATAAAATGTAGAATGGAGAACATGGAATATGGAATAGAGAGTATAGAGAAGAATAAAGAATATTGAAAAACTTAAAACATAGAATGTAGACTGTAGCATATTGAATACAGAATTTAGAATGTACAATATAGAATATAGCAGATAGAAGAATATAGATTACAAGTGAAGAATATAGAATAAGAATGTAGAAGAGTATAGAATGCAGGACATAGAAGAATATAGAATATAGAATGCAGAATGTAGAAAATAGAATAAGGAATATAGAATGTAGAATACAGAAGAATATAGTATATAAAAATATAGAATATAGAACATTGAATATGGAATATAGAATACAGAGTATGAAATAGAGAATATAGAAAAATACAGAATAGAGATAAATATAGACTATAGAATAGAGTATGTACAAAGTAGAATTCAGAATATAAAATACAGAACACAGAATATAGAGGAATATAGATTATGGAATATAGAAGATTCTGGAATATAGAATGTAGAATTAAATATAGAATATAGGAGATGGAATATAAGAGAATATAGAATGCAGAATATAATATACAGAATATGCAATATGGAATATAGGATACAGAAAATTATAAAATATATCGACTATAGAAAAAAATTGAATATAGAATACAGACAATGGAATGTAGAAAAATATAGAATACAGAATATAAAACATAGAATAAAAATACATAACAGAGAGAATAAACATTACAGAACATAGAAGATTAGGGAATGTAGAATGTAAAATACAGAATATACAATATAGAAGAATATATGATACAGACTATGGAAGAATATATAGTATAGAATGTAGAATATACAATACAGAAAATTATATAGAAAAGTATAGAATATAGGAAAAACAATATGCAACACAGAGTATGGAATATAGAATATAGAAGAATATAGAACATAGAATATAGAATGTAGAACACAAAATATAGAATATGAAATAAAGCATAAAGAACACAGAATATAGAAGAATATAGATTAAAGAATATAGACGATAACGGAATATAGAATATAAAATGCAGAATATACAATATAGAAGAATATAGAATACAGAATATAGACGAATATAGAATATAGAAGGAAGAATGAAGAATATGGAATATAGAATACAGAAAAATATAGTATGTAGAAAAATATAGAACATGGAAGAATATAGAATACAGAACATAGAATATGGAAAAATTTTAAATATACAATGCAGAAAGTAGAATATGGAACATGAAATGTGCAATATAGAATATAGAGGAATAATGTATGTAGAAAAATATAGAATATAGAACATCAAATACAGAATAGAGTATGGAATATAGAATATAGAAAAATATAGAATACAGACGAACATAGATTATAGAATGTAAAGAATTTCAAATATAGAATATGGAACATAGAACACTGAAGATAGAATACAGAATATAAAAGACCTTTGAAAATAGAAGAATATAGTGTATAGAGGATTTGGAATAAATAAGGATATAGAATATACATTATAGAAGAATATAGCATAGATAACAGAATATAGAAGAACATAGAATATATGTTTAGAATATAGAATACAGAGGAATATAAAATGTACAACGTGGAATACAGATTACAGAATGCAAAGTATAGGAAAATATAGATTATAGAATATAGAAGATTATAAATTATACAATACAGAAGATTATGGAATACAGAATATAGAATGTAAAATACAGAATGTAGGAGAATATGGAATACGGAATATAGAAGAACATAGAATGTTGAATATAGTATCAAGAATATGGAATATAGAATACATAAAAATATAGTATGTGTAAAAATATAGAAAATGGAACATTGAATATAGAACATAGAATATAGAAAAATATAGAATATAGAATACAGAATGTAGAATATAGAAGATTTTAGAATATAGAATGTAGAATATACAATATGGAATATAGAATACAGAAGAATATATTATAGAGAAAAATATAGAATATACAACATAGAACATCAAATATAGAATAGAGAGTATGGAATATAGGAAAATATAGAATATAGAAGAACATAGAATTTAGAATGTGGAATATGGGATATAGAAGAATTTGGAATATAGAATACGGAGTATACAATACAGGGTATTAATAGAGAATATAGAAAAGTATAGAATAGAAATAAATACAAAATATAGAATAGAGTATGTACAAAGTACAATACAGAATATAAAATACAGAATAAAGAACATAGAATTTAGAAGAATATACATTACAGAATATAGATGATTCTGGAATACAGAAGATGGAATATAAGAGAATATAGAATGTAGAATATAGTTTACAGAATATGCAATATGGAATATAGAATACTGAAAATTATAAAAAAATATAGACTATAGGAAAAAACATTGAATATAGAATACAGACAATGGAATATAGAAAATTATAGAACGTAGAATACAGAATATAAAATATAGAATAAAAAATACATAATATAGAGATATACATTATAGAATATAGAAGATTATGGAATATAGAATGTAGAATGTAAAATACAGAATATACAATATAGAACAATATATGGTACAGACTATAGAAGAATATAGAATGTAGAATATAGAATACAGAAAATTATACAGAAAAATATAGAATATAGAAAAAGAACATTGAATATAGAACACAGTATGGAATATAGAATATAGAAAAACATACAATGTAGACTACAAAATATAGAATATGAAGTAAAGCATAAAGAGCACAGAATATAGAATATAGATTATAGAATATAGAAATAATGGAATATAGAATATACAATGTAAAATACAGAGTCTACAATATAGAAGAATATAGAATTCAGAATATAGAATAATATAGAATACAGAAGGAAGAATGTAGAATATGGAATATAGAATACAGAAAATTATAGTATATAGAAAAATATAGAATATGGAAGAACATAAAGAATTTAGAATGTAGAATACAGAACACAGAATATGGAAGAATTTAAGATATACAATGTAAAATATAGAATATGGAATATAGAAGAATATTGTACGCAGAAAAATGTAGAATACAGAATACAGAGTATGGGATATAGAATATACAAAAATATAGAATATAGAAGAACATAGATTATAGAATATAGAGAATTTAAAATATAGAATATGGAACACTGAAAATAGAATACAGAATACAAAAGAACTTGGAAAATAGAAGAATATAGTGTATTCTATATTTTACATTCTACATTCCATAATTTTCTATATTCTATAATCTGTATTCTATAGTCTTTATTCTATATTTTATATTCTATTTTCTGTATTCTACATTCTACTTTCTATATTCTAAATTCTGTATTACATGTTCTTGTATAATCTATATTCTGTATTGTATAGTTTTCTACTGTGTATATTCTTCTATAATGTATATTCTATATTCTTCTGTATTCTATATTCTAATTCTTCTATATTCTCTATTCTTCCATATTTGTGTATTCTACATTCTATTCTTTTTCTTGTATTTTCTATAGCTTTCTATATTCTATATTCTTCTATATTCTAAATTTATATTCAATATTCTTCTATATTCTGTATTCTATATTCTTCTGTAATGTATATTCTATAATCCATATTCTTGTTTATATTCTTCTGTATTCCATATTCTTGTATATTCTATATTCTACTATTTTCTATAGTCTTTTACATTCTATATTATATCTTCTGTGTTCTGTGTTCTATGTTCAGTTTTCTTCTATGTACTATTTCCTTCTATATTCCATATTCTATATTCTAAATTCTTCTATATTCTATATTCCACATTCCAAATTCTATGTTTTTCTATATTCTGTATTTTCCTATATCCTATATACCATACTCTCTATTCTATATTCGATGTTCTATATTCTATATTTTTCTCTACACTATATTCTTCTGTATTCTATATTCCATATTGTATAGTCTACATTTTAAAATCTTCTATATTCTACATTCTATATTAAACATTTGCAATTTTTCTATATTCTATATTTTTCTATATTCAATCTTCTATTTTCTATATATTTACATATACTATATTTTTGTGTATTCCATATTCTCTATACTGTACTCAACATTCTATATTCTTTTCTGCAGGACTCTCCGTTCAGGTCTATTCTTGCCTGCGGGACTCTCCGTCCGGGTCTATTCTTGCCTACAGGGCTCCTCTATTCTGGCCTGTTCTTGCCTGTGGGACTCTCTGTTCCGGCCTGTTCTCGCCTGCAGGCCTCTCCGTTAGGGCCTCTTCTTACCTGCGGGGCTCCGCTATTCGGGCCTATCCTGGCCTGCGGGACTCTCCGTCCGGGCCTATTCTCGCCTGCGGAACCTTCCGTTCGGGCTCATTCGTGCCTGTGGGACACTCTGTTCGGTCCTATTCTTGCCTGTGGGATCATTCCTTTGGGCCTATTCTTGACTGTGGAACCTCCGTTCGGGCCTAATCTTGCCTGCGGGAGCATCCTTTCGTTCCTCCTCTTGCCTGCGGGGCTCTTCTATTTGGGCCTGCTCGTGCCTACGGAGCTCCGTTATTCAGGCCTGTTTGAGCCTGCGGGCCTCCGTTATTCGGGCCTGTTTGAGCCTGCGGGCCCCCGTTATTCGGGCCTGTTCGTGCGTGCGGGGCTCCGCTATTCGGCGTGTCCGCACGTGCGGGCTTCTGCTATTGGGGCCGTTCATCAGTGCGGGGCTCCGCTCTTGGGGCCTGCTCGTGCCTGCGGAGCTCCGGCATTCGTGAGTGTTCTTGTGTGGCGGGTTCCGCTATTCGGTGTGTTCGTACGTGCCAGGCTCCGCTATTCCGGCCTGTTCGTGCGTGTGGGGCTCCTCTATTCGGGCATGTTCTTGCCTGCGGGACTCCTCTGTGCGGTCCTATTCTTGCCTTCGGGACTCTGTTCGGGCTGATTCTTGGCTACAGGAATCTCCGTTCTGGCCTATTCTTGCCTGTAGCACTCTCCATTTGGGCCTATTCTTTCCTGCGGGACTCTCCGTTCAGGTCTATTTTTGCCTGCGGGACCCCGTTCAGGCCTATTCTTGCCTACAGGGCTTCTCTGTTCTGGCCTGTGGGAATCTCCCTTCGGGCTTATTCTCGTCTGCGGGACTCTCGGTATGGGCCTGTTGTCGCCTTCTGGACTCTCCGTTCGGGCCCTTTCTCGGCTGCCGGACTCTCCTTTTGGGCCTATTCTCAACTCCAGGCTTCTCTGTTAGGGTCTATTCTTTCCTGGGAGATTCTGTTCGGGCTTATTCTTACTTGCGGGGCTCCTCTATTCGGGCCTATTCTTGCCCACGGGACTGTGTAAAGGCCTTTTCTTGCCAGCCGGGCTCCAATTCGGGCGTATTCTTGCCTGCATGACTCTGTTCGGGCCTATTCTTGCCTGCGTGAGTCCCAGTTCAGGACTATTCTTGCCTGCGGGACTCTCCTTTCAGGCTTCCTCTTGTCTGCGGGGCTCCTCTATTCGGGCCTCTTCGTGCCTGTGGAGCTCCGTTATTCAGGCCTTTTCCTGCGTGCGGGGCTCCGCTATTTGGGCCTGTTCTTGCCTGTGGGGCTCCTCTATTAAGGGATATTCTTGCCTGCCGGACTCTCAGTTTGGGCCTATCCTTGCCTGCGGGACTCTCCATTTGGGCCTATACTTGCTTGCAGAACTCTCCGTTTGGGCCTGTTCTTCCCTGCGGGACTCTCTGTTCGGGCCTATTCATGCCTGCGGAGCTCTCCTTTCAGGCTTCGCCTTACCTGCGGGGCTCCGCTATTCGGGCCTGCTCGTGCGTGCGGGCTACCCTATAGGCCTATACGATACAGAATATAGATTATAGAAGAACATAGAATACAGAGTTTGGAATATAGAAAATAGAATGTAGAATAAAAGAAAAGAATGTAGAATACAGAATATAAAATATAAAATGAAGAGTATTGATTACGGATTATAGAATATAGAAAATTATGAAATGTAGAATGTAAAATATAGAAGAATATAGAATGCATACTATAGCAGAATACAGAATGTAGAATATAGAATATGGAACATAAGATATACTATACAGAAAAACAGAATATAGAAAGATAAAGAATATAGAACATAGAACTTTAAATATACAATATAAAATACAGAGAATGGAATATAGAACCTAGATTATGGAAGAATATAGAAATAGAATATAAAAGAATATAGAATTTAGAATGTACAGTACAGAATATAAAATATAGAATTTAGAACGTAGAATATAGAATATGGACTATAGAATATAGAGGAATATAGTATATAGAAGAACATAGAAGATACAATACAGAATATAAAAGAAAAAAAGAATATAGAGTATAGAAGAATAAGGAATATGGAAAATAGGAGAAAGTAGAATATAATTATAGAAGAATGTAGAATATTGAAAAATATAGAATACAGAATATAGGAAAACACAGAGCATAAATTTAGAAGATATAGGATATAGAATGCAGAATATAGAAGAATAAAGGATATAGATGACAGACTACAGAATATAGAAGATAGAATGTAGAAGAAAATAGAATATTGACAAACAGGGAATATAGGGTATAGGATATACAGTATTGAAGAATAGAGAATAAAGTAGAAAAATACAGATGACAAAATATAGAAGAATATAGAATGTAGAATAGAGAATATAAGAGAATAGATTACAGAAGAATATAGAATATAGAGATTAGAAGGTAGAATATACATAAAAAATATAGAATATAGAATTCAGAAAAAATTTAGAATATAAAATGCAGGATATAGAATATAGAAGAAAATGGAATGGAGAATGGAGAACATAGAATATGGGATAGGGAATAGAGAAGAATAAAGAATATTGAAAAATTCAGAATATAGAATGTAGACTAGAATATTGAATATAGAATTTAGAATGTACAATATGGAATATAGCAGGTAGAAGAATATAGATTACAACAGAAGAATATAGAACGTAGAATAAGAATGTAGAAGAGTATAGAATACAGAACATAGAAGAATAAAATGCAGAATGTAGAATATAGCATATGGAATATAGAATGTAGAATACAGAAGAATATAGGATATAAAAAATATAGAATATAGAACATCAAATATGGAATATAGAATACAGAGTATGAAACAGAGAATATAGAAAAATATTGAATAGACTTAAAGAATGTAGAATAGAGTATGTACAAAGTAGAATAAAGAACATAGAATACAGAAGAATATAGATTATAGAATATTCTGGAATATAGAATTAAATATAGAATATAGAAGATGGAATAAAAGAAAATATAGAATGTAGAATATAGTTTACAGAATATGCAATATGGAATATAGAATACAGAAAATTATAAAAAATATAGAATATAGAAAACAACATTGAGTATAGAATACAGACAATGGAATATAGAAAAATAAAGAATTTAGAATACAGGATATAGAATATAAAATATAGAACAAAATACATAATATAGAGAATATACATTATACAATATAGAAGATTATGGAATATAGAATGGAGAATGTAAAATACAGAATTTACAATATAGAAAAATATATGATACAGACTATAGAAGAATATAGAGTAAAGAATGAATATAGAATACAGAAAATTGTATAGAAAAATATAGATTATAGAAAAAGAACATTGAATATAGAACACAGTATGGAATATGTAATATAGAAAAATATAGAATATAGAATGTAGAATACAAAATATAGAATATAAAATAAAGAGTAAAGAACAGATTATGGAAGAATATAGATTATAGAATATAGAAGATAACGGAATATAGAATATAGAATTTAAAATACAGACTACACTATAGAAGAATACAGAATATAGTAGAATATAGAATATAGAAGGAAGAATATAGAATATGCAATAGAGAATACAGAAAAATATAGTATATAGAAAAATATAGACTGGAAGTATATGGAAGAATATAGAATTTAGAATGTAGAATATAGAATACAGAGCATAGAATATGGAAGAATTTAAAATATACAATGTGGAATGTAGAATATAGAATATGAAATATAGAATCTAGAAGAATGGTGTATGTGGAAAAAAGTAGAATATAGAACATCAAATATAGAATACAGAGTATGGGATATAGAATATACAAAAATATAGAATATAGAAGAACATAGATTATAGAATATAGAGAATTTCAAATATAGAATATGGAACATAGAACACGGAAGATACAATACAGAATATAAAAGAACGTTGTAAACAGAACAATATAGTGTATAGAGGATTTGGAATAAAGAAGAATATAGAATATACATTATAGAAGAATATAGCATACAGAATACAGGATATAGAAGAAAATAGAATATAAATTTAGAATATAGAATGCAGAAGAATAAAATGTACAATGTAGAATACAGATACAATGCAAAGTATACAGTGAAGAATACACAAAAGTATATAATAAAAAAAATCATACAGTATAGAAAATAGTGGAATATAGAATGTACAATGTAAAATATAGAATATAGGAGAACACAGAATACGAAATATAGAATATAGAATGTACAAGGGTATGGAAAATACAAGAAAAAGAATATAGTAGAATGTAGAATACAGAATATTGAAGAAGACAGAATATGGAATAGAGAATACAGAAGAATTAGGATATAGAATACAGAATATACATTATAGAAGAATGTACACAGTAGAAGACTATACAAGGAAGAATATAGATTACTGAAGAACATAGAATACAGAATTTAGAATATAGAATGTAGACTACAGAATATAAAATATAGAATAAAGACTATAGAATATAGAATACAGATTGTAGAATGCAGAGAATTATGGAATGTAGAATGTAAAATATAAAAGAATACAGAATTTAAAAGAATACAGAATGTAGACTACAGAATATGGAACATAGAATATACCACACAGAAAAATATAGTATATATAAAAATAAAGAATATAGAACATAGAACTTTGAATATACAATATAGAATACAGAGTATGGAATATAGAACCTAGAATATGTAAAAATACAGAAAGAGAATATAAAAGAATATAGAACATAGGAGAATATAGAATTTAGAATGTAGAATATAAAGTACAGAATATAGAATATAGAAGAATTTAGAACGTAGAACATAGAATATAGAGAAATATAGTATATAGAAGAACATAGGACATAGAAAATACAATGCAGAATATAAAAGAAAAAAAGAATATAGAGTATAGAAGAATATGGAATATGGACAATAGGAGAATGTAGAGTATAATTATAGAAGAATATAGAAAACTGAAAAACAATACAGAATATAGGAAAATATAGAGCAAAAATTTAGAATATAGAAGATATAGGATATAGAATGCAGAATATAGAAGAATACAGAATATAGATGACAGACTACAGAAAATAGAAGATAGAACATAGAAGAAAATAGACTATGGACAAATATGGAATATAAGGTATCGGATATATACTATTGAAGAATATAGAATAAAGTAGAAGAATATAGATTACAGACTATAGAAGAATATAGAATGTAGAATAGAGAATATGGAATAGAGAATACAAGAGAATATTAGATTACAGAAGAATATAGAATATAGAGATTAGAAGGTAGAATAAACACTAAAAAATACAGAAGAATATAGAATTCAGAAAAATTCAGAATAGAAAATGTCGAATATAGAAGAAAATGGAATGTAGAATAGAGAACATAGAATGTGGAATAGAGTATAGAGAAGAATAAAGAATATTACAAAATTTAGAATGTAGACTGTAGAATATTTAATATACAATTCAGAATGTACAATACAGAATATAGCAGATAGAAGAATATAGATTATAAGAGAAGAATATAGAATGTAGAATAAGAATGTAGAAGAGTATAGAATACAGAACATAGAAGACTATAGAATGCAGAATGTAGAATATGGAATATATAATATAGAATACAGAAGAATATAGTATATAAAAATATTGAATATAGAACATAGAATATAGAACACAGAATATAGAATATGTGATATAGAATACAGGGTATGGAATAGAGAATATACAAAAATATAAAATAGAGATAAATATAGAATAGAGTATGTACAAAGTAGAATATAAAACAGAATAAAGAACATAGAGTATAGAAGAATATAGATTATAGAATATTGAAGACTCTGGAATATAGAATATAGAAGATAGAATAGAAGAGAATATAGAATGTAGAATAGAGTATACAGAATATGCAATATGGAATATAGAATACAGAAAATTATTAAAAAATATAGACTATAGAAAAAAATGAATATAGAATACAATCAATGGAATATAGAAAATATAGAATTTAGAAAACAAAATGTAGAGTACAGAATATAAAATATAGAATAAAAAATACATAATATAGAGAATATACATTATACAATATAGAAGATTATGGAATATAGAATGTAGAATGCAAAATACACAATATACAATATAGAACAATATATGATACAGACTATAGAGGAATATAGACTATAGAATACAGAAAATTATAGAATATAGAAAAAGAACATTGAATATAGAACACAGAGGATGGAATATAGAATATAGAAAATATAGAATATAGAAAAATATAGTATGTAGAATACAAAATATAGAATATAAATAAAGCATAAAGAACACAGAATATAGAAGAATATAGATTATAGAATATAGAAGATAATGGAATAAGAATATAGAATGTAAAACAAAATATACACTATGAAGAATACAGAATATAGAAAAATGTAGAATATAGAAGGAAGAATGTAGACTATGGAATATAGAATACAGAAAAATATAGTATATAGAATATAGAAGAATATGGAAGAACATAGAATAAAGAATTTAGAATGTAGAATACAGAATATAGAGCATAGAATATGGAAGAATTTAAAATATACAATATAGAATATGAAATATAGAATATAGAAGAATATTGTATGTAGAAAAATATAGAATGTAGAACATCGAATATAGAATGCAAAGTATGAAATATAGAATATACAAAAATAGAATATAGAAGAACATAGATTATAGAAAATAGAGAATTTGAAATATAGAATATGGAACATAGAACACTGAAGATAGAATACAGAATATAAAAGAACTTTGAAAATAGAATATAGTGTATTCTATATTTTACATTCTACATTCCATAATTTTCTGTATTTTATAATCTGTATTCTATAGTCTTTATTCTACATTCTATGTTCTAAATTCTGTATTACATGCTCTTGTATAATCTATATTCTGTATTGTATAGTCTTCTACTGTGTATATTCTTCTATAATGTATATTGTATATTCTTCTGTATTCTATATTCTAATTCTAAACATCCCCACATAACCCTGCTCACCTGGAACCATTGATGAGAGTTTCCAGACAACTCATCTGGGGACCAACAACCCAGATACCCCAAACCCAACCACCCTGCAATCAGCAGAGCACACACACAGCACCCAACCCCAAAACTAGGAAGATCACCCACTGCACCCACAGCCAGGGTCCAGCTGGACAGACAAACACACCACCTCAACAGAAACACCACCTATATCCTCAACAGCCCCACGAGAGACCCACACTCACACATGCAGTCATTCCTCCACCAACCCTGAGAAAGGTACTGAGAGCATCAAAATGGCAAAATTAGAGACCAGAGCAAAACACAGGCCCAGCCTACTTGGATATATCAAAACAAAACAAAATTTCAGGGTTCAACAAACACACAGTAAATAAATACATATAATAATTTCTTGATGCTTCGGAAACAACAGACAATATCAAATCACAAAAAGAAGCAGGACAAGATGGAGTCAGCAAGTGACTGAAATAACAAAAAAACTGCCGGGGGTAAGAAACAGCCTGTGAAAACACAGGCAAAACCAAGAAAAATATAGACAAAATCAAGGAAGGCACTGACAAAATGAAAGAAAGCAACAAACAAACAAAAAACCCATTGTTGTCAAGTTGTTTACAACTCATAAAAGCGATAAAGAATTCAGGAAAACAATATAAAAACGAAACAACTAGAAACCATACAAAAACATCAACTAGAAAGCCAAAAGATTAAGAATAAAATTTCAGAAACAGACAACTCAAAAGAAGGATATAAGACCAGAATTGAAGCAATGGAAGACAGATTAGTGAAATTAAAGAAAAATCCCTTGATACCAATTTGTTTGAGGAAAAATCAGAAAAAAGAATGAAGAAATCCTAATAATTATGTGGGACACTATCAAGAGGAAAAACTTGCATATGATAAGAGATCCAATGGATGGGGCTGGGTGCAATGCAAAACACAGAGACAATTGTCAAAGTAATCCTGGCAGAAAACTTCGCTATCTATCATTATGAAAGATAAGAAGATACTCATCCAAGAAGCACAATGAACCCCATACAGGATAGAGCCCAAAGAAAGTCACCAAGACTTATAAACAAACTTGCAAAAAAAAAAGGACCAAAGACAAACAAAGAATCCTGAGATCAGCTAAGGAAAAATAAAGTCACCTATCTACAAAGGGGAACCAATAAAACTAATCTCCAACTATGTAGCTAAAACCACGTAGGCAAGAAGACAGTGGGAAGACCTATATAAAAGGTCAAAAGTAAAAAAACAAAAACAAAAACAAAAAAAAACCCAGCCAGCAATTCTATATTCGGTAAAACTGTCTCTCAAATACAATGGCAACATTAGAATATTTCCAGATAAGCAGAAATTAAGGGAATTTGTAAAAACCAGACCAAACTTATGAGAAATATTAAAGAGAGTCCTTCGAATAGAGAACCAAAAACATTAAACAATAATCTGATATTTGGACGCAGGACAGACCACCCAGATACCAACCCAAATAAAGAATTTAAAAAACAAAACAAAGCTAAAAACAGGGAACCAAAGACATCAATATGTAAATGATGACATCAAAACAAAAAAGAGGGAAGAAATGGTGTAGTTATAGAACTTCCATATGGAGAGGAAGCCAAAGCGATATCAATAAATAAAAGACTGTTTTAAACTTAGGAAGATAACGGTAAATTTCAAGGTAACGACATAGAGGAGGCCTGGTGGTGCATTGGTTAAGTGCTCGGCTGCTAACCAAAATGTCATTGCACTGAAAGTCTTAACTAAAGAAATATGGAAAAAAGAAAGAAATAAAGGACATCCAAATTGGAAGGAAGAAGCAAAATTTTCCCTATACACAGATGAAATGAACCTATACATAGAAAACTCCAAGGATTCCACAAAAAAACTACTGGAACTAATAGAAGGAGTCAGCAAAGTAGCAGCGTACAATATCAACATATAAAAAATCAGTTGGATTCCTCTACATCAACAAAGAGAACTTCAAAAAGTAAATCACAAAAAGAATGCCATTTATAATAGCCCCCCAAATGATAAAATACTTGGGAATAAATCTAACCAGGGATATAAAAGACCTATACAAAGAAAACTACAAAATGCTACTGCAAGAAACCAAGAGACCTATATAATTGGAAGAAAAAAAAAATGCTCATGGATAGGAAGACTCAACATCATGAAAATGTCAATACTACCTGAAGTGATCTACAAATATAATGCAAGACGGATCCAAATTGCAACAGCATTCTTTAATGAGATGGAAACACTAATCACCAACCCAATGTGAAAAGGAAAGAGGCCTTGGATAAGTTAAGTGCTACTAAAGAAGAACAAGGTAGAAAGAAGGCCTCGCACTACTGAATCTCAGAACCTACTATACAGGCATGGCAATCAAAACAGACTGGTATTTGTACGATGACAAACACATAGACCGATGGAACAGAATTTGGAACACAGATGTAAATCCGTCCAGCTATGGGCCGCTGATTTTTGACGAAGGGCCAAATTTTGTTAAATTGGGAAAAGACAGTCTCTAACAAATGGCACTGGCAAAACTGAATGTCCGTCTGTAGAAAAAAGGAATCAGGACCCATACTTCACATCATAAACAAAAACTAACTCAAAATGGATCAAAGACCTAAATATAAAACCCAAAACAATAAGGATTTCATTTACTTGTTTCAGCAATCAGCATCCATGGAAGCAGCAGCGGGCAAATCTGCTACAAAAGACCTCCTTAAAGTGTTAAAAAGCAAGGACGTCACCTTGAAGACTAAGGTGCCCCTGACCCAAGCAATGAAAGCTGGATGATGAGTAAGGAAGACTGAAGAAAAATTGGCATCTATTGCTGAAGAATATTGAATATATCATGATGTGCCAAAATAAGGAACAAATCTGCCTTGGAAGAAGTACAGCCAGAATGCTCCTTAGAAGCAAGGATGGTGAGACTTCATCTCATACACTTTGGGCATGTTGTCAGGAAGGATCAGTCTCTGGAGAAGGACATCATCCTTGGGAAAGAATAGGGTCAGTGAAAAAGAGGAAGGCCCTCAACAAGATGGACTGACATGGTGGCTGCAACAATGGGCTCACGTATAGCAATGATTGTGAGGATGGCACAGGATCGGGCAGGGTTTCCTTTTGTTGTGCACAGGGTGGCTATGAGTCAGAAATGACTTGAGCGCACCTAGCAAAAACAACAACAACAATAAGGAGATAGAAATTATAACGAAGTACTGAAGACAAGTTAACATTAATCTTTCTCAAACTCTTGCAAAAGAAAATAGTAGGGAACACTTTGTAATTGATTCTATGATGACATAATCACCCTGATACCAAAGCCAAAAAAACCCACAATATCCCTTATGAATATGAATGCAAATCTTCAACAGAGTACTAACAAACCAAATCCAGCAGCAAAATACTAGCAAACCAAACATAGCAGCATATTGAAAAGACTATAAACCACGTCCCAGTGGAACTTATCCCACAAATGCAACAGTTGTTAAGCATAAATATCAATTAATTAAGAAAATGAAGGAAAAATGATTTGATTAATGAATGCAGAAACATCATTTGACAAAATCCAAGACCCTTTCATAATAAAATCATTCAACAAACTAGGAATGTAAGGAAACTACATGTATCTGATTAAGGACACTTATGAAACACCCACAGCTAACATCACACGCATTGGTGAAAGACTACAAGTTTTCCCCTAACATCAGGAACAAGACAAGGATGCCTGATTTCAGAACTCTTATTCTACATTTTTCTGGAAATACTAGACAGAAAAGTTAGGCTAAAATTTTTTTTAAAGGCATTTGAATTTGGAAAGAAGTAAAAATTTTCATATTCAAGATGACAAGATCTTATACATAGAATATCCTAAGGAATTCTCTCTCTCTCACATACACACACCCACAAATATACAATACAAATAAAAAACAAAAAGAAACTATTAGATTTAATATACAAATTCAACAGAATGGCAGGATATCAGATCAACACACCAAAATACAGTTCTGGAAAGCCAAACTTGTTATTATTTATCTATTTATCCATCTATTTATTGATTTGTTGATATAGCTATCTCTTTGTCTACTTATTCATCTATTCATTCATTCATATGTCTGTCTTTCTGTATGCCTGTCCATCCGTCCGTCCGTC